>NC_092816.1:78559251-78859251 GCF_023375885.2 Dermacentor andersoni
CTAGTTAACAAAAAAGTGCATTAACTAATGTTTAATCTTGTGGTTTCAGCGGGCTCATCGTAAAATCTTGGTGCATTATAGTCACACACACACGCGCACACACACACACACACACACACACACACACACACACACAGTTTTTTTCCCTCTCCTCTTCCTTGTAGCTGGTACGCCAGCATGCCTTAAAGATGGCGTCGAATCGGCGAAAATAATGAGCCGAGGTGGACTCAGAATTGTGGATAGACAGTGCGCGACAGCCGCTCATGCGTGCGCCACCTGTTCGATGGGACGGCTGACGGAAGACTTTCAGTTGGAGGCCTGTCATAGACGATTTGCAAATCCCGCGAGTGCGCTTCTCCACGCAGCTCAAAATAACGGACGCCATGCCAGAAAAGAGTACTTATTAGCGGGATGTCGGCCATCTTGGTTACGGCAAGTTATAGGTGCGTGCATACGTACGGAATTTCGCAACATGTTTTTCACACTTGCGCTGTGGCATCACCATGGCTCAGAGACTACGCGGAGGCCGTGTTCGTATACATGTTGCATATGTCGTCGGTATAGTGATGCAAAACCATTGTTCAGTTGATTGACTGTCTATAGTATTATTAGTTTTTTTTTTATCTGTGGCATACGACTGCTTGCTATAGGGTTCGATCGTTATTGGTAATGCTGTTGATAGATTTGCAAAATGATGGTTAGCGACATTACAAAACAAAAAGTTGTGACAACTATCACTGTACCACTCAATTCACACTTTTTTCGCCACAGATATTGGCCGTCGAAATCCCCAAATTTAGCTGCAGTGTCACTATACTCGATCGTACGCAAAAAAAAAAAAACCCTGGTAATTATTGCACCAGACGAACAAAGTTAGTTTGGCGATTTTATTATTTCCAAATCACAAACGCCCTACAAATTCGTTGCAGCGCATCTATGCGTATTTACGACAGCTTTCCTTGCGGCCTAGCTGAATCGTTTTGAACGTATAGCTTGCTCATTTGACATCCAGGCATTCTGGTGTAGTGCTGACTTCAGATGGCGCGGCAACCAATAGGAAAGAGGGGGGGGGGGGGGATGAAAGAAAAAGAAAAAGCTGCCCCTCGTTCTTATTTATCCAAAGCCATCTCTAACAAAGTTGCCAGAGCGTACATACACGGGCAAATATTTTCTGTTTTCTGTAATTTTCTGGTTTACTCCTGAATAAGAATTTTATCTGCATTATCGTTTGAAGCGTTCCTGGCTTAACGAGGATCTCGGTTTAACGATTTAACTCTCGGGTTCCATCCACTTCTCTCAATCGATGTATATATGTCTTATTGAGTTACCCTGTTGGCTCCTTGACTTTCTCTGGTTCTAAATGAGTTGTATGTTGTATAGTTTCTCTCCTTCAACAATTGTCTAGTGGGCCGTGGCCCCGACTTTTGCGAAGGCAACTCGTCTCATGTACCTCGTCACATGTGAGCTGCTCTCGGTGTTCGAACCGACATTACACGCACTTTACATGAGATGGCTGAACTTTTCCCCGTGCACGTGGCATTCTGCACAAGAATAGCAAGAACGCCATTATGTCCTCTGCGCTCAGCGGCGGTCACTAGCGTTGATTAATCAGTGCATATACTCTGAAAAAAAGAAAAGAGGAATTTCTTAGGGGATGACGTCAGCGATCCGTGCATATACGGCGCGTGGCTGACAGGCTTTGTTTCCAGTATGATATGTCGCCCAGTGGAACTATCAAGAGAAGCGTATATAGTTCGGAGCTATATATATGCAATAAAGCAGCCGTTGACCCCATAGTAGTTTGCTCTGCGCGTGACGACACGATCGCGGTCATTGACGCGGTGACATTATACGCAGTCAACCTGGTAACGAGTCAGGCTGAGAGGCGGCCCAGTTCAGCTCTCTTACGTATTTCCTGCCAGGCTGACGGAGAGACACTTTAATTCCTTCTCGAAGTGGCGGAGGCAGAGCGTTAGTGCGTGCAGGGTGGCTCGCGCAGTGTAATAATATACTTGAAGGCCAACTGCAACAACAGTTTAGGCCACATAAAAAGGCATATAGAGTTTCAGGTAGTGTATACAGACACAGAGCAGCGGGCCTCCGCACACAAAATGTTACGCTTAAAATATGAGTGGATGCGTCACAAGAAGCTCGCAAAAGTAGACGCTTTATTGCGATAGCAATTATTATGCGGAAGGCTCGAGGCGCAAACGATCAGTCGGCTCGGCGGTGCAGTCAGGCCAGCGCTTAGCATGCCTTCACCTGCTGCCACATATACGTGTAATTCGCCTGCGAGACAGAATACGGTGTACTGTCATCGGAGGTCTGTTGACCCAAATCCGTAGGTCTTAAGAACATTGTATCCTGCACCGTGGTCTTTGTTTTTCAGTCTTATTTTTCGACAAACAGCTTTGATAACGTTAGCTGTGTAGCGTTCCTGCTGAGCCTGACGTGCGTCTATGCACTGCTCTGACCGGAGCGGGCGCTACACGTCAAGCTATAGCGTCGTCTAATATTTAAGTGGGCGGTCGGCCTCACCTCGTGCGCCCATCGACGTGCACGTACTCCTCACGACGTCGGCGTTGTGAGACGACTGCGCGGTGGAGCCCCCCTGCCAGGACGCTGTTTCACCCACGCCCAGCAGTATAGCATTGCCTTGCGTATTCTGCGCCGCGCCCACATGTCGCGTCTGCCTATAGATGGAGAACACCGTCCGAGCAGTTCAAGCGCAACGATAAACCTCGCTGTCGCTGCGAGTGGTTCGTCCTTTACACAAAACTGACCCACGTTTTGTTTTCTTCAATAAAATTTCTTTTCGCTCTTGTTAGCTGCGCAGAAGGCGAGTTGGAAAGCTCTTAGGCGCCCGTTTCTGCGGCGAACTAGCGTCGGCGGTGTCCCTCGCCGTCCTCGTAACCGAGCGAACGAGCACAGTGTAGGGTGGAAGGGCGAACGCGGACAAAAGACGGCGACAGCGATGACAGCGCGAGGAGGAAAGCGGGGGAGGAGGATATGGCGAAATGGCGAAAGAGGGAGAAGAAAACCGTGGTGCCGCGCAGGATGGGCTCTGCGGCGATGACCGCTACGAGATGGCGCCTGAGTATACCTTGGCGTCTTCTGTTCACCGATGGCACGCGGCGTAAAGCCACTTAAACTTCGTAAAGTAGCGCCGCGCTTTAAAGAATACCGCCTCCTCCTCGCGGGCTCTGGCCGAGGCCGACGCCACGTCGCTATTGGCCTGATAGCATCACGTGGGCCCTCGTGCCATGCTTCAGCGCCATTTTCGCTCGAGAAGCGTCTACGGAGTGGCGATGAGCTCATGATGGCGCCGTTGCTACGCTCGAGCAGTGTAGGCGGCGCCACGGTCGAGGAGGGAGTGTGAAAGAGAGGAGAAACGAGGAGGAGTGAAGGCGGAGGAGGAGAGTGTCGCTATAAGCTTTACGAAGTTGCTTTAATGCGGCGAGCACGTCCACCGATACCATATATGGAAACAAAGCGCTGCGTGAGCGGAGATCTGTTTGCGGCGTCTGCTGTTAATCGCGCCCACGCGTCACCGATGCGCTGCCTCTCGCGATCTCCCGATTAGCGAGGCAGTTCGCTCCGCTTGCGACGTGCCGCACGAGACAGGTTGTCCGCACGAGCCAACACATCGCAACATGAAAGCACGTATAGAGCTGCGCTCAAATTTCGCATTAGGGAGTACCGTAATCGTCGGGTAATTTTTTTTTTTCGCCAGCTATATCTTTTACCTGGCTTGATCAAAGAGGCCACTGCAAATGCCATTAACTGGTGAAGGGGAGTGATCAATACGACCCACGCTCATGGTGTGTACAATGAGGAAGACTGAATAAAATTCTACAAATACCGATTCGTAGTTGCGAGCAGCGGTCGAACAAGGAATGACATGGAGCAAGCGTTTCAACAAGTTCCCTTGTCAAAGCGTTGACTTTAGCCTCATGATTTCAAGTCTCCATCTTCCTGTGAGGTTCAGTCTCTTGTTTTGATTAATGGTTAGTAATAGTTAACAGCAAGCGACGGCGTTTGTATGCAATGTTAGATAAGACATATATGGCTGCTACATCGTGGTTATTCTGTGTGAATACTCAGAAAGGTATGAGCTGAAGCGCAAAATGTCCTTCCCATCGCTACGAAGTCAGTTTTCAGACACACACATTATTGCAAAGGTGCTGTCTAGTGTTGAAAAAGAAAGATCTTGTTAGTAATCGAAATTGTTGCGGATGATTCGGGCGTTGAAGTGAATAATGCAATGCCAGTTGCGCCATAGAAACTTATTTAGTGTAGATATTGTTAGGTAAGAAGCCACGGTGGATGGTAATGAAGATTGAAGGTCGAAATAGTGTTAGCTGAATACAGAAATATCACATTCATCAGCGTTGCGACAAGCACGGCTGTAATTCGTCTTCCTTGCCTTGGTTTCACAACTATCGGTCCACAAGTGCTTCCACTTGATAGCTTTTTCAAGGGCAGTGCTTTAGAAAAGAGCGCCTCATATTTCGGCGTCAAGTCATAATTCACAACTATTTGGCTGTTGTTTGCTGCCAGGCGCTCCGCTCCGTTGCCTCTGTCACTTCGGCGGAGCCTTGCCTTACGTGCTCTGCTGATGGTACCGGAGGCGTGATCGGCAGTAGCAACGCTAGTGACGACATCTTGGGACGCTTTGTTCAACCCAAACGCGTTAGAAGCGCTTTTGTGTTTCATGCGTGTTCCCTTCGAACGAAACTTCTTTTTTTAAGAGACTCCCTGTTAACGGTTATATCTTAATCGTACCGACGCTTTACAGCAGCAGTTACGTATAATATGGTTTGTCGCTGAAGTAAGTGTGTTTTCTCTGGTTATAATCTGCGCCGTAAGATGACGTCCCCAACACGACTGTTAAGGTCTACGGCGGGCAGTTAACCATCCTCGTTCCTGCTGGGCTAAGCCAGGAAGGAAGCCATTCCCCCTGCAACTACCCGCAGTTTCTGCCTACAACCAAATAAAGGAAATAAAAAAAAAAAGAGCAAACTAGGACAACGAAAATCGAGGAAAACAAGCCTCAGCAGTTCCGGCTGTCGGCAGCTTGTCCGCTGGCCAGACAAGCCCGAGCCAAAGCTCCTGCCGGTATTCCGTGGGGGTAAATCACACTGCAGCTGACAGGGGATTTAGGCCGCCCACATAACCAGCAGGAGATTAGCTCGTACCTATACGTGACCTCCGAGCTTCGCGGTATTCGCGAAGCTTTCGAGTGCACATGCACTCGAGTGTGCAAGGATGTAGAGCCCGCTCGAGAAAACAGAAACGAAGGAAGGAATAAAGCATTTTATTACGACCTTAATTATTAATCATTTCGGTTCATTGAATTAAAATTATTAACGTGGTTATAAGATGACCGCGATTAAACCACTCAACGTTTATTACGGCGGTTAATCTATCAGGGCACACGATAATGAAGATATGTGCGACTGTGAAAATGAAGGGAAATGAAAAAAAAAGGAGCTATCAATATAATGGGAAAATAACGCAGAGCGCGCACGATCTGAAGAGCCTATTCATAAGGTCGGGATCAATGACAGTTTTACTCGCCGCGGTTGCTTATGGTGGATCCACACGACGGACGAAATCCGTCTTTTTCGCGACGGACTGCGCATCACGTGACTACGCGTCACGGATTTGTGCCGTCCGCGCGTCGTCCGCGACCCCCACGGACGGAAAATGCCGAGCTATTTTTCGCATCCGGATTTTGGGGGTCGAATGCTGCGGAAGTAGCCTAGCATGCTCTACAGTCTGGCAACAAGCGCGGCTTTGGGATCTTTCTGAAACAGCTTCATCGCTGCTGACACCATTCGTGTGCAATTCGGACAAAACAACAGCCATTGCGGCCAACCGTCGTTTCTTTTCGATATCCATTTTCATTCAGAGTGAAAACACCTATGACAAAGTCTTTGTTACACCGATGGCGCCATCTAGAGTGAGTAGAAACAAGCAATTATGTTAACTTACGGCCACTGAGATTCGCTCGGGCCGCCGCAACATCTTCGAGGCCATGTTCAGTCAATACAGCCACTCTAAGCCTAAACGCCGAGAATCTGAGTATCGCTTTCAGAAACGGTGTCCACTCATCACGAATACATTGCTGTCGAAGCTTCTGGACACAAATTTAAACCAAATACAATCCTAAGTTTGAAAGTTACGGGCCACACAGTTGACGACGACGACTTGACAAGTTCGAGGCGGACGGCAGTCACTTCGGGCATAGCCGCCATCTTTATTTTTCCGGCGCGGTCGTCTACTCAGTCCGTCCGTCGTCTGGATGCGCTTCGCAGCCGGACGGGCGGCGGAATAAGCGTCCGCGGCACAGATTTGCGCGGAGCCGTCCGTCGTGTGGATACACCATTAGTGGCTACGGTGTTGGGCTGCTAAGCACGGAACCGCGGTATCGAATCCCGGCCACAGCGGCCGCATTTCGATGGGGCGAAATACAAAAACACCCGTGTACTTAGATTTAGGTGCACGTTAAAGAACCTCAGGTGGCCCAAATTTCCGGAGGCCGACAGGAAGACGAAGATGAAGCCGAAAAAAAAAAAAAAGCTCCGAGTACACCTAACCACTTCCGATGAGTTGCGAAAGCATTAATGTCCACTTGAAAGCCACTGAGCGGTTCTTCGAGTTTGGGCTGTGAGTAATGTACCATATCTCATGGTCAGCGTGTCATGGTTAGCGTGTCCAATCTCAATGAAAAAGCAGCCAGCAACGCCACGCGCGTCGGAGTTCCGATCTTTTTTTTTTTTTTTTTTGCTTTGAAAAATAATTATCTATAACTATGAATCAGAAGTTACCTTGCATATATATACGTCACTCGGATAGACAACAACTTCCTTGCGCGGTTTGCTTGGCCGGTAATCCGTAATCTTTGTTTGATCACTTCGCATTTTACCTGTTCCACTTGGAGGTCTGCTAGGAGTTTGTACTGCTGCAACGGCGAACGCTGAATGGCTGGGAGCGGCCGGAATGACCGGGCTGGGCGTCGGTAAGAAAGTGTCAATAAGAACAGCCAGCAGACAAACGCCTAATGCACAAGTAGCGAGAACTGGGCGAGAGTTGGAATGTGTTCATTATCTGTCAGCGCAGCTGCACTAAGACACAGACGAAGAAAAGAATAGACGATCACAGGCGCCGCCTATCGACTGAAGCTTCAATGCAAACCCGTGGCGAATACACAGGGTGAGCATGTTTAACGGAATTTTTTTAAACATCGCCTCTAGCAGTTAGCATAATTCTTCTAGTTTAGCTGCATTGTTAGAAGAGGCGGACATTACTACAGCACGAGAAACCGAAACGCATTCAACTATTTGACAGAAATTGACTAATTAACTTCTTAAGTAATTGACGGTGTAACAATCATTTTCGTGCTGGTTGAACCGCCATTCTGAGCTCCCATAGACACTATATATGTATAGTGCCAGAGCTTCCGCTAGCAAGTGTGGGAAACTCTATGGTTGCCACAGGGACCCTTTCTTCAGGCCGCAGTCTGCGGCCTAAGCGCATTTATGCACATCTTGACAAGGCGGTTCGAAAGAGCGAGCTCCAACCCGTCTATAGGCGTGGGGTTAGGTTAACCCAACCACATCCAACCCACCCCGCGACGTCCGCTGTCCCCAGCCCGCTAATGTTTACATGGATTCGACACTACGATAATGGCGAACATTATATAGCCATGCCAATTATTACCATTACACACAGAACACCCTCCCGTATGCGGTGAACTTATCCGTCCGGCACAACTGAGCAGCCGCAACGCATGATATTACCGTGTTATACTTTATACAACGGGTACCAAAATGCCGGAGGGCTAAAAATTGTCTGCACGAATAACCACGCACTGGCGGCCGGATTCAAAATGAAACACGTGGAACGCGGCGCTCGAAGCCGCAGCCCTGCACGCTGCGTGTTCAGTTCACGTATATGTCGTGTAGACAGAACCGCGCAGACCTGCGTGCGTGTGTGTGCGCGCACACACAGAAGCACGCGCATGCAAATATGCGCGCACGCACGCATGCACATCCCAGGGAAGTTCGCGTGCAGATGTATCAGCGAACGACCTATATAGGTCGTTCCGATACGTTCGTTCGCCGATGCATCTGCGCGCGAACTTCCCCGGAATGTGCATGCGTACGATCCATGGGTCGTTCGCTGACACGATGATGGTTGCACCATATACGTGTATAGGCCGCAGCATGCAAGGCTGCGGCTCCGAGCGCCGCGTTCCCACGTGCTTCACTTCGAAACCCCTCAGTGCGCGGTTCTTCGTGTGGACAATTTTTAGCCCTCCGGCATTTTGGTACCCGCTGTATAAAGCGCAATATGTAAGCGACGTCGCTTCGGAGGCTTTCGGCTGCCGATGCATGTGAACGGTGACCTTTAGCGAGGTTGGTTCGAGTGCACTGACGTGCGCCCTTTTAGGCGCAAAATGGCACGCGCGCGGGCTCTCATTGCGTCGAGGAATCGACGGCTTCTGGTCGAGACCTAAAATGGCGGTGCCGTGACGTCACGCGCTGACGTACACGGTGTCTCGGGCGACACGTTTCCGCAGGTATACACATCGCCGCCAAACAAGCCGCGACGCCTTCGCCACTGCGGCGAATGGAAGCGTGACGTCACGGTCTTACATCTTCGGGACTCCATCGTAAAAATTAAATTATGCGGTTTTAACGTGCCCAAACCATTTTCTGATTATGAGGCACGCCGTATTGTGGAGGACTCCGGAAATTTTGACCACCTCGGTTTCTTTGACGTGCACTGAAATCTAAGTACACGGGCGTTTTTGCATTTCGCCCCCATCGGGACTACGTCGTTATATATGCATATACGCAAATGCATATGAGTGCTACCAGTATAGCTTCGGAGGATATCAGCCGCTCAAAATATTTCGAATGCGTACTGAACTTACAGCGAGTGCCTTATTTTACTTATATGCTTTCTTTTCTTCTAACGATCTGTTCAGCTCAAGTACATCGACGTGTCCAAGCTTCTGCGTGAATTAAGTAATTAAGCCTGCCCGAAAGGTCGTCATGCGTGCATGCACACCCTGAGGCGAGCGATGGAGCCGCTGGGTAAGCGAGCTCGACCTTTTGCACGTAATGCTACCGCGTACTTTAAGCAAAAATTAGCCTGGTTTTCACTGCCCGACCCATGTTGTGCGAGAGCTATAGAGCCAAACGCTTAGAGGGTGCTTCGTCGCTCAACCATTATTTACTATATAGAAGGCGAACAACACTCGCGCATGGCCCCACTTCTTTTAAAATATAGGTTAAATTATGTATTCAACCAAACAACCTACCAACAATGTGCACAGAATGTGCACACGATACGTAATGCCATCCTATTATGCGTGCCACGTGCGCCTTATATATACGTGGGCTTCAAATGTTCCACATCTACAAATGTTCGAACATTCATTTAATGTATTGTGGGTGCGCTGCCGGGTAATTGAATACAGTCAAACAACATGTTGGAGTACAAGTACGAAGAAAATTGAATTTATTTATACAATATTACCGTGATCTGAGCAGTTACCAAAGTATACCAACTTGCCCTTGACGTGGCTGCACGTCAATTTTTTTGGCAATATACGTATACCGTTGTAAGCAAACTTCCTTAAGCGTGAAAAATTGGAAGTCGAGATACAGGGCTAATCGAGCTACGAATACGCACGTTCTCTGCTTACCGGCACGTCAGGCATGCCGCAACAGTTCACAGAAATGATGAAGTGAAAGAATCAGGTTCACCACTCACATTAGCACTTTTCCTCCGTCTTGGAAAGACGACACCATTCCCGTGCATTCAAATATTGTTCATTCTGCTTAGTGCCCTGTGCGGTATCTTGCTGTATTCGCGTGCTTCCCCATGTGCAGATATATTATTACTGTTAATATGTGCATATGCTAGTGCAACTATGTAAGTATTTTCTTCCCGATTGAACTATATCTTCGTGAGAACCCTACCTCATGCTTATATATTGGCGGGATTATCACCTTTGCTATCTTTTGCGAAGGGCCAGGTTGGCGACCAGTGGCGCCATGGTGAGGGCCGGACAATGCAGAATTAAATAAAATATTGGTGAAAGTAAATTCGTGAACATAAGTGATGGCCCCAAACTTGCAACAATCTACCCCAGTTTTTTTTTCTTTTTTTCTTTTTTTTTTTGTAACCGCACCTGACAATCTGCGATGAAAAGCTTACTTTTTAGGACTTGACGACTTGCTCCATTACCTATCGAATAATTTATTAGTGGCTCAGTCCCGCTTAATTTTTCCACCAGGTTAATCGGTTCAACCGCGCAAGAAAATCAGCTTCGCGTACCATCCAAAAAGGCCTCTGCATACCTGACGTATACCTCTTGAATTAACTCTCCTTCTTAAGGAATGCGGTATACAGTGCAGTAATTATTAGTCTTCATAAACAGCACACTAGCAAAATAAACTAGTTAACTGGTTGCATCGCTGCGATCACAGATAAGAGAAAGAAAAAAAGTGGGGCAGCTTTTCATTCGCGTAGTCGCGTAAAATTTCTAAGTCTCATTTTATTGGAATAAGCGTACATTCAAAATTAAACTAGTCGTCTTTTCTGGCAACTCCTAAGCCATAAACATTGTCAAGGATAAAATAGCGCAATACACAGAACGGAGAGTGAGACGAAAGAACAAGGGCGTTTTCTGCCCTAATGCAGTGAGCTCTCAGTTGTACGAACGTCGGTTTAACGAATATTTCAGAATAACCAACTTTTAGAAACTCCCCGCCGGTTTCCTTATGCATTCTATGCAAAAATATTTCAGTTAAACGAATTTCTGAATAGCGAATATTTCAGTTGAACGAACTTGAGGCTCCCCTTCCCCACTGTGAGGTGAAAGCGAGCAAGAGGAACAGTGCAATGGTGTGATCGACCCCGGGATGTGGACAGAGATCTGTCACCAGCTGGATGTTGACAGATTCAAATGCTGTAACTCTAGCCAAGGCCGTAGGATGCCTTGGAAAGTTGCGAGACTTCGCGTCTGTGCCAGAGGAAGTGCACAAAAACAAAGACTGTCTGGACAGCTTTGTTACTTCTTGTGCTTTAAGAGCACTAGTGCAAATGATAATTACAGATTCTTTTTTTTTTTTACAAAATGAGATAGGCAACAACGTAACTGTTACGCACTTCGTATATAGATGCACATAACTGCATAAATTGCATTTCACACTTTTGACTCGATGTCTGCTGTGCCCTATGTTCTTCCACATTCTAGCGAATTTTCAGTTTAGTGAACTTTCAGTTAAGCGAACTATTTTCTTGGGTCCCTTAAAGTTCACTCAAGCGAGAGTTCACTGTATGTCTGCGCTATTTTATTCTTCACAATGCTACACCAACTTGCGTGCGCTTCTATAAAACTGAAGTGTATACTATATATACTATCTATATGTATATAATCGTATCATAAGAAGCCAACAAACAAAGTCACCAAGGGCAACACAGGGGAAATCACATGTACTCAACAATTGAAAATCATCATCATCATCATCGTCATCTTCATGTCCACTGCAGGACGAAGGCCTCTCCCTGCGATCTCCGATTACACCTGTCCTGCGCCAAGCGATTCCAAATAGCACCCGCAAATTTCCTAATTTTGTCACTCCATCTAGTCTTCTGCCGTCCTCTACTGCGCTTCCATTCTCCTGGTACCCATTCTGTTGCCCTAATGGTCCAACGGTTATCTAGTCTGCGCGTTACATGACCTGCCCAGCGCCATTTTTTTTTTCTCTTAATGTCTATTAGAATATCGTCTATGCCTGTTTGCTCTCTGATCCAGACTGCTTTCTTTCTGTCTCTTAAAGTTATGCCTAGTATTCTTCGTTCCATCGCTCTTTGCGCAGTTCTCAAGCTTCTTTGTCAGCCGCCAAGCCTCTGCGCCGTATGTCAGCACCGGTAAAATGCACTGATTGTATACTTTCCTTTTCAATGATAACGGTAAGCTCCTATTCAGGAGCTCACGATGTCTGCCGTACGCGATCCAACCCATTTTTATTCTTCTGTGAATTTCCTTCTCATGGTCCGGGTTCCCTGTGATTAGTTGACCTAGGTAAAAGTACTCCTCCACAGACTCTAGAGGCTGACTGGCGATCTTGAAATCTTGTTCCCTTGCCAGGTTATTTATCATTATCTTTGTCTTCTGCCTATTAATCTTCAGTCCCACTCTTACACTCTCCCTGTTAAGGTCCTAAATCATTTGTTGTAACTCGTCTGCATTGTTGCTGAATAGAACAATGACATCGGCAAACCGAAGGTTGTTGAGGCCGTCGTTCGCCGTCGTTCCTTAGTCCTAAGCCATCCCAGTTTAATGGCTTGAATACTTCTTCTAAGCACGCAGTGAATAGCATTGGAGAGATTGTGTCTCCTTGTCTGAAATTATAAGTTAAATAAAATATAAATTAATGGAATTGAAAGTGGATGAAAAAACAACTTACCGCAGCTGGGGACAACTGAGCTATATATATATATATATATATATATGCGAAATCAGCACCGATTCGTAGAAATACCGGTGTCGGGGTAACGACACACCAGTAAAACAAATTACTCGTTCTAAACATTGGTGAAGCTTCCCAGGCCACCTCAACGTCTTGTATAGATGTCTGCTTGGTGCAGACATAATGACTGTGAACAAGCGAAAAAAAAATTAACTGTCTTCTTTGCCATCTAGAATATTTGAATATTATTTCAATTCGATTTATAATACATAAGGAGATTTGGCGACAAAACAAGATTCTGATCCTAAAGTAGTTATCTTGCTCTTTTTTTCTAGACGTTATGCGAGAAGGTCAACGCCGCTAATTAAATTACGAAATTATTTGAAGAAATTGAGCGCATCGAATTATTGGAATGTCTTTTTTTTTTAATCTACGCCGTGCACCATCATTCATACTTGCGAATTTACTTTCACCCACATTTACTTACTTCTTCATCGTCCGGTACTCACCGCCGCCACAGGTCGCCAATTTGGCCCTCTGGCCTGAAAATTTGGAGACCCTTGGCGTACGCAATAGCCAAGGCAGCCACACTTTTCGCCTCCCGCGTAAATTTTTTGTCACGCGTCAACTGATGACGTCAATGCTGTGCGTGCTTAGTCGACTCCAGTCAGCAGAGAGCTTAACTAAAAGCCGTCGATCTGCGTGGTGACTCACGATGTGAATCATATTTCAGGCAACCACGCGCATCTGTACTAAAGTTTATTGTACTCAGTGACTAAACTGCTGCTTGAGATTTCCTGACAGCTGCATGCGGGCGCTTGAAAACCGAAATCCCTATCCGACATGTTTTGCTTTTAATTCCACGGGGTTATTTATGAAACGGACGCATACATCCGGGAGCAGGACTATAAAAGCTCGTACACTGCCCCCCACCCCCCTCACCCCGTTCATATTGACACGCGTGCATATTTATCCTTTTCTCGGGGGCTGCATTTCACCCGCTAACAACATAAAATGATCGCTCAGCGCAAGATGTGCCTGCATTCGTGGAACTTACTCGAATGTTATCGTTGATTCCATCTGTTGTGTATGTTCTCGCCGCACCTTGTGTAATCGGATTGCATGCGCGACACGAATGCATGGTGCAGTACTTCATGGAAGGCACGCGGGCACCAGCGATTACGCTGGAACACTCGACGAGTCGTGCGCAAAAGCCGACGCGCTTGAACAACGCCTCCCAGATAGCACACTTCGATCCACGACGTCATGGTATAGCTTTCTCGGCTGCCATACAGTCTAATGGGGATGCTCCCGAGTAGCCACGGTGATTTTGACGTCACCGCTTTCGTCACGCCGGGCTTGACAGCGGAAATTTCGGTCCAAGTACAGCACGATGTCATAAAGCAGATTGAACAGGCCTGCCATTTATAGGAGGCGTTGACTTGACCCGCTGATCGGACTTTCGCCGATCGCCGACCGTGCTCGCCGCTATCGTTGCGCTTTGAGTGTAACCTACTTTCTGGACACAGGTTCACCCATTAAAGGGTTAGTTTCGTGGTTCATAGTTTTTGCTACTACATGTGTTTCTCAACGTCACTACAACGTGACAATATACAATTCGAACTGTGCATTACCTGACTGCGTAGTTGCCGGCCTCCTTCGTAGTTTACGATATAGTCACGTGTCTCAATATATATAACAGAAATTATGGGGTTTTACGCGCCAAAATTACGATCCGATTATGGGGCACGCCGTAGTGGGGGACTCCGGAAATTTGGACCACCTGGGGCTCTTTAACGTGCACCTAAATCTAGTGTCTCAAATAACATCCTCTTCTAAAGAAAGCGACCATAACTTTTACTAGCTTAGGCAGATATTGCGATTGGGTTTCTGGACGCAGTGTTTAAGCGAAATCTTAAGAGAATAAACACTATGTGAGTTCAGACTCAGTCTTCTTTTGAAACTCTATTTTTATTAATTTCGCGGTAATAGGTTCGTTGCTAGAAGAGCCGATGAAGACTAAACGCCATTTTGTTTATTTGGCGTCAAATCAACACTTTGAAATAACACCTCGAAATAACACGCCTCTGTTCTTCATACGGTGCGCGAATACAACTTTTCCAAATTGGTAAGACAACCCACACGAGGCGAAAACATTCTAGATAGTATATTGACGAATCATTATGAATGCGCAAAAACGATTGTTCTTGAAGAAGTAAGTGATCACAGGGTCGTTCACCACACACTCGAGACCCTCCCTCCCCAAGTAAAAAGAAAGAAAATAAAGAACTAAGGATAGTACTAAACTATACCCGTGCAGTCATTCACAAAATGAACGACATGTTCACGCTATTTAAGACTGAATTCCTGCAAGACTTCACTAACCGATCCGTTTACCATAACTTGAGTTTACTTAGAGACAACTTTAAAACATTGAAGATTGCTGCGCATCAAAGTTAACGCTTGCATCAAAGGCATACGACCCTTGGTTCACGCGGGAGTCCAGTCGGGAGTCCCTCAAGGATGGGCGTTAGGGCATGTGTTTTCTCGCTGACGATTGCATAATGTACAAAGAAATAACAAACCAAAATGACACATTAACACCGCGAAACGACCCGATGACACTTTCAGAGTGGTGCAGCGAGTGGCAAATGAACATTAATAAGGAGAAAACTAAACACGTTAGATTTTTGTCCAGATCGCAATTTATTGCCTAACATATATTCATAATTAACAAATCTGCCGCTGAAACCGTTTTGTAGACTAAATACTCAGATATTTTGTTCAGTCATGATCCAACATGCAATGCTCGCAGAAAACGGATCACTAGCAAAGCATTTAGAAAGCTTTGGTCTTCCGAAACGTCGCCTACGCCTTGCTAATTCGGATGCTAAACTATGGGCAGTTCACTCGCTAATCGAATCGTCATTACAGTGCGCTTCTAATATACGGCATCCTCACCGAGTCTCCCTTGAGGACATGCTCGCCTGAATACGAAGCCAATAAGCCTCATTATTCGTCAACTGCCTTCGTATTCCTGTTGTCAAAGCGCATCGTCCCTAGAGAAAAAAAATAAAAATAAAAACACCTCTCGTTTTACTTCCCGTCATACGAAGGAAGTTTTCTCGCTTGACCTTCATTTCACAGCCTTTATTATGGTGACATTTCACTTACATCCTTTCATCCAGCGCCGCCTGAAGTATCCGCTCGCATTGACCACGCGCACACTATATTTGCTCGTACTAAGAAAAATATTTGCACTCACCTTTACTGTAGTGTCAATAAACGAGCGGAACGCCCTGCCGCAAGCCACTGCCGGTATATAGATAATTATCCAATTTTCGATCGGCTCTGCTAACCAACGTTTATGAACGACGTTTCTGTTAACAGCTAAGCATTTAAGAACGATTCGTTAACTTCAGGGCTTCGTAATTTCCTGTTTTCTATTCTTCCCACTTTTCTTTTTTTTTGTATGTGTGTGATCTCACCTATGCGAGTGTGCTTATTTGTATTACTCCCTCGTACTTATTTCGTTATAGTATTTACACACACTCATTACCTTGTATTATCGTATTCTTTATTATCATTACTTCGTGCTACTAGACGTATTGTATAAAAGAAACTTCAATTTATGTCCAGTTTATTTGCTTTCATGCTGATTATTACTGTTATTAATATTATTAAGTATCTTATGTTCTTAGAAGTTGTGTCTAAAAAATAGCCTGTACTTATCCCCCCCCTTCCCCTTTCATTACGTAATGTGCAGGCTTCGGGCCCGTAGAGTAAATAAATGAAATGAAACTCCAGCGCCGGTACATCAATGTGACGTCACGGATTTCGAAATAAATACTCGTATTTGAGCAGCTGCGGCACATTTGCTCACTATATATATTCCGTCTTTGGCGATAAAATAAGATCCACCAGCACCGAACAGACGCCATCAATAAAATGCATGTCGTCACGACGAGATGGTGCAAGAAGCTTTCTGTCATGTTTCCCTCTAAGTGGCTTTTTTTCCCGGTATATCGCGGAAGAGTAATTTACTGATGCGGTTAAACCTGAGTCTATAAAGGTACATAAAAAATTGGAGGACGCTCAAGCTTCGCATTTAAGAGTGGAACGCGGCAGATTTCAATGATGCCCGACATGCTTGCCTACCTTTCCCGGCAACCGCGTGCTGCTGAGCACGAGGTCGCGGGATCGAATCCCGGCCACGGCGGCCGCGTTTCGATGGGGGCGAAATGCGAAAACACCCGTGTGCTTAGATTTAGGTGCACGTTACAGAACCCCAGGTGGTCAAAATTTCCGGAGTCCTCCACTACGGCGTGCCTCATAATCAGAAAGTGAGTGGTTTTGGCACGTGAAACCCCATAATTTTTTTTTCCCGGCAACCGCAGCTTTATCGCGGTTGCGCGGAGCCGAGCGCATCGACGGTGTCGCTGCAAGGAACCGAGAAGGCCTCGCCGCTCAGAAAAAGGGGGTTCGCGTTTTGAGTTTTCGCGTAACACAGTCGCCTTTCCCGGTGTATTCAAATTAAAGTCCGACGCTATCGCGTCTTCTAGGTTGCGTTTATGTCGTACTTCGCAATTTTCCTGGCGTATTTTACTTCGAGGAATACAGCTAGTTCGGGAACGACTCTGCGCCACGCGGAGGGCCCGCGGGGTTGTGGTTCGGAATGATTTTTTCCCTAGCGACGTCCGACGCTGACATCGGATTTTTTTTTTTTTTTTTTTTTTTTTTTTTTTTTTTTTTTCGACACGGTGCCCTTAACGCTGTCGCGTTAAAACTGATGCATGCGACGACCGAAAGAGTCCTTTTTTAGTTTTCTCACTTGAACATAGCGAGAACGGCGTTCTCTCTCTTCTTTTTTTTTTTTTTGTTCCTTCTCGATGACGCGCTCACGTATACGGCACGTTGTTCTCTTCCCGCCCCGAGTTGATCGAGCGCGCGTGGTCATCGGCCCCGCACGCGGGCGAGTCTCTGCCGCGAATTGCGCAGCTGCGTCTGTGTCACGTCACGCGGTCCTCGACCCAAATTACGGGGCGGAACAAAAATACGGAGCCGCCGCGAAATCGCGTGTAGCTTGCAGGATGTGTTATAGCTCTGTTCGAAAAGAGCAAGCAAGATATATAGCGAGGCAGTCAGTGCGTGGTGGTTCACTGCACTCGGGACTGTTGAGCTCCGAGCCAAAACAGGCACGTGCAGGTGGGCAGTTGCTGTATTACTGGCGTGCTGCGAAGACAGAGAGAGAGAGAGAGAGAGAGAGAGAGAGTTTAAACAGCTAACATTTCAATGCTGAACAAAAAAGAAAATAAAGGAAGCGCTGTTGCAGCTGCGCGATTTTTCTCTTTGTGCTTAGCCTATACGTGGTCGATCGCACGGGCTCGTCGAACTCCATGTACCGTAAGTGTGACGAGGACACGATGTCACTGACCTTTTTTTTTTCTTCTTTTCGCCCGGAGTGTGGCAAATATTTCCTAATCGAGCACGCCGGAGCACACCTCGCAGGATGCGATTTGTGACGTTAACCTCGTACTCGAGTGCCTTGTACTGTACTGCCGCATTCTGGTGCGTCGCAATGACACGCTTTTTAAGATTGTCAACTGAGCATATTGTAGAAACACTGGTCTTACCCTCTCCCCCAACCTGGGGCATGGTTTATCAAGTTTGATAGTTTAATAATAAGTGGTAACATTTTAAAATAAAGTTAACAATAACTGAATTTCTACGTTTTCATGTAGTGATTCTCAAAGGACCGCTTTGTCGTGTTGACAATATCTGTCTTTTTTAACAATAATTTATTTTAGATAGATTCTTTCATCAGTTACTTCTAAACATTGTGATATATTGTTTACCTGATAAAATGCACAAAATGTATTGGCCTTTGCCACCTGCTCTTGCTTGACGATACATGCTTTTCTTTATTGTTCCTCTACTATTACGCTTGCTTTACTCCTCCCTTTGCGCATTACTCTGGTTTTCGTAACTCAAAAGTTGGTATTCCAAATTACTAAGAATCCTAATTTCCTTTTTCTCTCGTTATTTATCATTTCCTTTTATTTATTTATTTTCTTTCATAACGTTTCTTATTCATTTCAGTTTCATTGTCTTAACTCTTGCTATGTTCTATGGCGTTTTTCACTGGTCGATTCGGAGCAGGATTTCTTGCTCCGTGGCAACGAATCCGAATTTCACTGGTCGATCTGGAGCGGGTTCACGCATTCCGCTGGTCGTTTCGGATCAACTCGTTCCGCGCCGGATCGCTCTCACTTGCTCCGCCGCCGAGCCACGGATTCGGGCGGAAATAGCTCACGTCACTTCCGTCTTCAAGCGAAATCGGTACCTGGTCGGTACGCACAATAGCGTGCTTGCGCTCCGCTGGCCGATTCGGATTTCTGAAACCCGAGCGCTTGCTCGCTCGAGGATTTCGGCGGCCACTCCAGATCGACCAGTGAAAAACGCCATTAGACGCTTATGCTTATCCTACTTATTTTTTGTTTGGGTATTATTTCGTAGAAACATTAAAAGGAGCTTCCCTGGTAATTTTCGTCATATGCATGTGTGGTACCCGTTTGCAGCGTGCCACTCAACGCACTTATTGTATTTAAAACAAATTTTTTTAGTAAACGATACAGATCAAATGTGCAAGCGTCATTTCGGAGAACCATATCTGAAGAGTGAGGTACGATCGAGTAACATTCTTCTATATACGCTCAAGGTTTTACTCCTCGGACACATGCGCACTCACGTGCACATATTTACATACAAGTGCGCATGGACGCGTGCACACATACACGACCGCACACTTGCATGACCGTACCCGCGCACGACGGCAACCTTGCACGGTTGCACATTCTCACGACCGCACACTTGCACGAACGCACACACGAACGACCGCACCATTGCACGACCGCTCTCGCATTACCACACACTTGCACGACCGCACACTCGCACGACCGCACACTTGCACTATCGCACAACCGCACTCTCGCACCATTGCACAAGCGCACACTTGCACTACCGCACACTTGCACACCGAACCCTTGCACTACCGCACCATTGCACAACCACGCACTTGCACGAGCGCACCCTTGCACTACCGCACACTTGCACACCGCACCCTTGCACGACCGCACAACCACACCATTGCACAAGCGCACACTTGCACTACCGCACCATTGCACAAGCGCACACTTGCACGACCGCACCCTCGCACCATTGCACAAGCGCACACTTGCACGACCGCACCCTTGCACTACCGCACAACCGCACCATTGCACAACCGCACCCTTGCACGACCGCACACTTGCACGACCGCACACTAGCGAACATATGCGCCCACACATGTAAAATGCAGGCACATAGCGCATCGTACTTGTGCTTAGCCAATCACATGCAACCAATTACTCACAATCAATTACATTTCATGGTAGTTTTGTACTTAATCGATTACTTCTTTTACTCGCGGTAAAGTTCACTGCACTTTTTTTCCAGTAACCAATTACATGTAACCAGTTACATTATTGACGAGACAAGCTGCAACAGGTGATGCCCAGCAGCCTCACAAACACGTATATTCAAGTGTATAGGAAATCAACTGTACGTGTACGGCCGATTTCTCCAGCTTTTCATCGGTCCTATACCATGCGTATACCTATATACCTACCTCCGAGCCACAGCGACAACGAAGTGCTGCGCTTCATCAAGGAGCCAGACGCGAACGAGCATCACGCATTGAGCAAGTTTGGCACGCATACATGCACATGAACGCACGTACATGCAGAAACGCACGCACCCGCGCACACATTTTACAGAGATATATTATAGAGAGTTCGCACATTACACTGCGCATGTGCGTTACACAAAGTAGTACACACAGAATTCCTATTGGAGGTCGCGCTGGCGCTTGAATCCTCCTCCCCTCCCTGCACCTTTGTTCTTTATTTACTGGTATGATTCTTTCTTCTGTACTCTACTCATTTCTTTACAGCATTTTCTGGAAGCGTAAAGGTTTCGCACTAGCCGGTTCCATTTGGAGGAATCGACCTCTATGCTATTAAATAAACAAATCTGTAGTATCTCATCAACCAGTAAATGGTTTTCAACTACGAACAAAACTTTCAAGACCAACGTGTGTTTTTTTTTTTTTTGCTTTGTTGTCATCCTCCATACGGTCTGGGGCAATTACCGCGTTCCAATTCTAACGCAGCTCAAGAGCAGCCCGCAATGACTCAAATTCAACCAAAGTGAGCGAGTAAAACAAAAGAAAAGAAGGAAAGCTCATATTCGTCTATGCACTTGCAACATCTGTGCGCATGGAAGCTCTTCCGAGAGTGTTCGCGTCGCGCGGCTACCGACGAACACAACCGCTAGCGCTATAATGGCCTGCGGAGAAAAAAAAAAGTACGCAATTTCGAGCTAGCGAGTGCAGGGTCGCGAGGTCACCGGACCTCTTATTCTGGTCACGAGTCGGGATTGCACACTCACCGCCGGGGCATGGGGTCTCCAAAACGTGCGCGCGGTCCACGTCGTCCGCTCCGTGCGTGACCGGCAGTCCGTCGTGTCTCGGTGGTCACGTCGCGTTGCGCTGCTGGGCACGAGGTCGAGGGTTCGATCCGCGGCCGCAGGGACCGCGTTTCGAAGGGGACCGAATGCGAAAACGCTCGAGTCAAACACTCGTTAAACAAAGCTCAGGTGGGTCAAATTTAGTCCGGAGTCCGACGGCGTCCTTCACGACCCCTGCTATAGGCTACCGAACGATGTCGTTTAGCTGGTAGAATCATACAGGCAATATGATCCGTATGTTATCCCTACGGTACGCTATATAGTGCAGTTACATATTTGTCAAAGACGAAGTCTTTCTTGACGAGTCGCGGGATCGCGGGATCGAATCCCAGCCACGGCGGCCGCATTTCGATGTGGGCGTTTTCCGACCTCTAGTTGACGTCGATCAAAAGTTGTCGCTCCAGCGCGACTGTCACAATAAATTATGCGGTTCATGCACCCCATTCTAACCCCCAACTCGCTGAGAAAAGCTGTTTTTCATCGACGTCAACTAGAGGTAAAATCGCCTTCCAATCTTTTCTAATAGGATTTTTTTTTCGTTTGACTGCACCTGTGCACGCTCGTTATTGAAACCCTACCTTTATAATTACCTGAATACGCTAGTTATACATTTCGCATTTCAGTGCGGTGTTCTTACTATATAAAACGGACTTTTGGGCGAGTTGGTAAGCCATATTTGATGGTCCGTGTCGTTTCTCCCTGCTGTCCCCGTCAAAACCGCGCTGTTCTGTTTCAATCTTACTATATGCGGCACGCGCTGCCAAATGGTTGCTATCGCAGCTCCGAGTCCACGAGCTTTGGCTGTCAGTGCAGCAATTTTGTGGTGTCTTTTTGTTAGGATAAAATGAAATTACAGTGCATGGTCTGAAATACGTGCACCATGCTGTTTCGTTATTGAACATACGCGCAAAGGACAAAAAGCAGCAGCAACAGCAGCAGCAGCAGAAAGTGTTCCTTTGAGCTGGCTTTCCTCCAGCAACAAGTGCACCGGGGAGAAGCCGCGCCTTCACTCATATATAGCGTTGTGCAAGGAGCGATAGCCCGGGCGATCCGCCTGCACGCACAGCTTCTGTGTATATAAGAACCTGTTCGTATACGGGATATCCTGTACGAACAGCACCAAATCAGCCGAGGACAAACACGAGCCCCGTGCACCAACTAGCCCAACTGTTTTCCTGCCACGCGAGATTACTTGTGCACTGAGACTATTTGTGCGCATGCGTAACCGAGACGTTGTCATGCCAGCGGTAATTAAGCGTTCCTTTAAAAAAAAAGGTCGCAGTTTCGCCCGAAAGCCGAAACATCGATTGAGATAGCAGATTAGTAGAGAGCTATACGAAGTAAGCATAATAGCTTTAGTACTTGGAAACATTGTCTTACTAACTAAACTTAACAAGCATGGTGTCAGCGCGCACGAGCAAACATGAACACATCACACTCGATCAGCGCGGACACGCTGTCCAAACGCTGGTGTGAGCCAGCGCGGCAGCAGCAGCGAGCGAAGTGACCTTCGTGCGGCCTATCGCTTCAACTCAAACAGAGCGGCGAGCGCGCAGCGCGCACAAAGTATGAGCCGTCTGCATATATCATTTGGTATACGCATTTGGCGGAGTCGAAGTCGCCCCTCTTCTTCCCGCGCTGCCTACCCGCTCTCCTCAATATATGGCGCGCCAGATTGAGCCGCGATCGCCAGTTCCCCCTTGTACCCTATCGTGAAATGTGCAGGTGATTCCGGAGCACCTCCATGATGCCGCAGCACAACGCTAACCCGTCTCCCTCCCATGGCCTTTCGCGCGACGGAAGACGGCGCGTTTGCTCTCCGCTTCGTTCGCGCGCGCCAGATTGAGCCGCGATCGCCAGTTCCCCCTTGCACCCTATCGTGAAATGCGCAGTTGATTCTGGAGCACCTCCATGATGCCGCAGCACAACGCTACCCTGTCTCCATCCCACGGCATTTTGTGCGACGGAAGACGGCGCGTTTGCTCTCCGCTTCGTTCGCGCGCGCCACATTGAGCCGCCATCGTCGGCTTCCCTCGCGTGCTTTCTCACTCGCGCATACAGCATACGACGCGGGGCGACGGCGTTGGACTTTGTACGGAACGTGACGGCGATGGCAAGAACGTCGCTTGGAGCGCTTATATAATTGCTATCGCAATAAAAGAGAGAAAAAAAAACAGAGAAAAGAGAAATAATTAAACACGCATCAACCGAGATCGCGGCTGGGCCTTCTCCATTCCAAAACACGCTGAATCAAACGCGCCCGCGGGATGTCGGATGACACGCTACAAATATATGTAATATGTTGCGGCAACACAGCGTGTGTGCGGCGCGGCCGCCGCGCATGCTGAACGCCCCCGAAGGTTGCGGCATTCAGGCGCCGTGTTATCGATCGATCACTTTTTTGGGGACCTCGCTTAGAGTCGATCGGCTGAGACGGAAGACGCGCGTAGACGCGACAAAAATTAATCGCGTATACACCCTGCGCAATAACGCTCTTTCCACGTCGCTTATAGTTCTCGGGTACAATTGGGATGCGCGGCGCTGAATGGTTACGTCACGTATAAAAGCGGCATTGTTTCCCGACAGTGATCGATAGAAAGCGCGCAGCCCGGTTACGGCGGGGTATAGATGGTGCGGGCCACACGCAGTGCTGAAATAAAACCAGCGCGAGAATGTATGCCTAACAAACAAACAAACTTGAAATTGAGGTGCATATAAGGATCGGACAACGACCAACGCATGTACAGAAAAGTGTTAGGTTCCGCGCTTTTTTTTTTTCTTTTTTTCTCGGCAAAGCGCACTTCCGCTGACGGCACTCGCGTGCGAGCTGTTGCGATTGTCTCGTTTCGCGCAGCACATCGATTTTGCGCGCTGTGCACGAGGTCACCTGACTAGCGGTATAAAAGTCTGTGCTATACGCGAATACTGAGGCAGACACAAGCGGATCACAGAGCATGATCCCGCGCTGGATCACGGTAGAAAATGACATCGTTTCCGTTAAGCGATAGAAAGCCGACAGTATGAATCAAGTACGTACCGCGGAGTGCGTTCTGCTATAGGTGATATTTGTGATTAAGAAGACGAAGTGAATCTAGGGCGGAATTACGCCACAAAGCTTTTTTTTTCTTTCGTACGCGTGCTGTTTGCCTTTGGTCGGTCGCTTATTTCGCTCATTATTTCCCCAGATCACGATGGGCTGGCATTTGTCCTTATATACGAATAACTTTTGGGCTAAGAACTCTTTTATGAATGTATCGGTGCTAAATCACGGCGTCGAACCGACAAGCGATAGTTCAAAAGACCACACAACACTGTAGGCACCAAGATAAAAGAAACGCAGCTTGTAAAGCGGCGTAATACAGGATTTCACAGAGTGCTGGACATCAATGAATCAGCGTGCGTGCGCGAGCTCACCGCGGCTTTCCTCCCCTTCCCCTCCCTCTGTCTCATCTTTCTGTACCCTCTTTCCCGTCCTCCAGAGTAGGCTAGCCGACCAGACGCATTTCTGGTTAACATCCCTGCCTTCTCTCTATATTTCCTCCTCCATCTCCTATATACGTATGCCGAAGTAACCGGAGATCTCCTCTCCGGTATACGCACAACTCTTTTCCGCCCGGCGACCTTTAATTATATAAACGCTAATGACAGCGGTGACCCCCCGCGCGCGCGTACATATATATATATATATATATATATATATATATATATATATATATATATATATATATATATATATATATATATATCACTTTACCTGCGCATCACGGTAATAAACATTGTTTCTTCTTCTCTGTCCATCCGATAGCGCGTCGGGGCGCTCGCAATTAGTAAATACGGACGACGTGAGCCGGAGACGATACATAGAGAGCTGGCACGACGTGTCGCTTTGCCCATTCAACGTGCACTGCATCCAAAAATGCTGGGCGTGCCTTTAAGGGGAGAGGGAGGGAGCAGACTACGAAGGCACGCACGAGCGACCCTTGGGCGCGGGTCTGACGTGACGGACATGATGCCGAGTCGTCGCAGGTGGGGAGGTCCATGCGCATGCGCCTTGTGTTCGGTTCGCGGCTCGTAAACACTGCGAGCACGGACGGGGACGCTTTTACGAGTGCTATAGTACGAGTGGGGCAAATGGCAACACTATATATAGGATGCTATACGAAAGCCTGCATAGAAAACACGGCCGAAGCGTTCCCAGAAAACTGGGGAAGCTCCATTGGTATATCGTGGCGCGAGTACGTGGTGACTTATTTTGCCTTCGCCATCCATTACTTTTCGTACACCCCCGAGAGAGCTGTCGTGTTGCGCCATAGTTGCAAACGATATGGCGTACGCTTTTCTGGTGTTTAGCTCACGCATTCATCGATCGTCCACGAAGTGGCTTTCCGTTTTTTTTTAAAACTCTCTGTTACGCCATTTTTATGCGTCGTTCTCAGGTTTTCGTCCTTTTCATCATCAATCATTTTCAGGATCGCCCTCGAAAACTCACTCGCGATGCCGGCCGCCTCATGCAATCTCTGCCAGTGTTTGCTTGTTATCTTCATGCTTCAGGAAAGAGGGGCCACTGTGCGGAAAATGTCGGGAGCTCCGATGCCATATTGCGTCTATATAGTTTCTTCTGCGCGCTTAACATAAACGGTGCCGTTTGACGACATTTCTAAGCGACCGGCCGAATTGACGCTGCATGGACGGAGGGACGTGGTATTTGCGGGCTTCGGAAATGCTAATAGAGACATCAGTTGTGAGGTCACTGCACCGTTTTGCGAACACCGGCGTCCGCGTTTGCGAACGACGTTTACCGTGAAATAAGACTTAACGGCAGCGAGTAAAAAAAAAAAAAAAAAAAGTTGGGGAAGCCGCGCAGTGGTCAAAACGGCTGACAACAACGCAGCAGGGTGTTGTTATTAACACTGTACTTCGCTGCGTCTGCACAGGACGGTACATATCATTTCGTTAACGGGGACATTGCGCAAAGAGAACTGAACGTGCAGCGCACAATCGACGCACATGTGAGCCATGTGCACGCCGGTCGTTCCGGTACCTTCCGTGCAGTTTCTGGGCCGTTCCTGTTAAACGCCCGCGCAGATTTACATAAAATAAAAATATTACTACGCGCATCGCCACCTTCCTCCCCTGCGCGCGCGCGCACGCACGCACGCAAATGAACAGGACACACGTGCAGACACACAGGCCGTCGTCGGCGTGGCAAAGGGGCGCTTGGCCACGGGCGACATCGGCAAAGACGTCGCCAGCGTGCACGACACGCAACATTTGGCAGCGTAACGAGGTCGGGTTTCCCCGGACCGGAGCGTTCATAGTAGGGGAGACTCCGGCCTCTCCCCCTTCCCGCTTCCATATAATGCCTCCGCCCGGCCTCGCGGGGCAAATTGCCTCAGTGCCAAGGACAAGCGTCGCTGCGTAACGCAGCAGGGCGCGGCCCGCATGCACGCAGCCGCATGAACGATGTCCGCGTATAGCGGTGCTATTCCTGCGACGCCCTCGTGACGTCACGCCGCTCCGCCGATATGAGGGACGGCAACGAAATCGAGCGTCGTCTTCTCACGTGCGCCATCGCACTTTCTTTCTTTCTTTCTTTATTTGTTTCTTTCTTTCTTTCTTTCCACGTTCGTGCTTCATAGTTTAACCCGAATCGCGGTGTTAACTTCGCGCGCTGTTTTACATTGCGCGAGGCGCATTGCAAAGGCTTGACCTCTGTGTGCGTATATTCGGTTCCAATGTCGTCGAGCTATTATGCATACAATGGCGGTGCGCTTGGACACTTTACGATTTTCTTCGGTCTGCTCTTTCCTTTTTTAATCGTTTTTCTTTTGTTCACTGTTATCCGTTTCTTCCTGCTGTCTCGAACCACAATGTGACCTGTAGGACGACACGTGTGCTACGTGTAGTCATTATACACATTTGCCGAACGCATTGCGCAAAATCTTGCCCATGTGTGCGAATTCTGGCTCTTTTTTAATTCGACTTGCGGGCGACTTTCTTCTTAGCTCGGCCGATTAGGAAAGCACCGATTGTGCAGGAACGCTGATCGCCTCCGTGTTTTGCATAAGTACGCCATTATCTTTCCGCATTTCTGAAATCTATAGATATACCTGTGCATACTTTCGTGTGCTGGTGAGGCAAAACGTGATTGTTAATTCAACGTCGCCCAGGGTCGGAGGCTGTCATAAAATAAAAGAATAAAAATAATGTAACGTTCTCGTCAGTGTTACTGTGTTAAAAGGTGGGCAGTACTCCTGCCCCTTTACTCCACTACATGGCGTAAGCTATGAAAGCCCCCCCATATATATATATATATATATATATATATATATATATATATATATATATATATATATATATATATATATATATATATATATATATATATATATATATATATATATATATATATATATATGCCTCAGTGCCAAGGACAAGCGTAAACATTAAGACGACTGCAGCCGTCTTAATGTTTACGTATCGTTGCCTCTCTTGTAAATATCGTATATACATCTTTATATGTGACTTCCGCAACGTAACAATAAATATTGCGACAGTATGCAATCACGACCATATAAGGCCAAAAGATAATGAAGTCCAGCAACACATAGGGGAAATTAGCCGTGGTTGAAATTGAACTGTGGTCACAAATGTTGAAAATAATGAAGGAAAGGGAAATGAAAGTCGACGAGAAAATGACTTGCCGTTGGTGAGAGCTGAACCCCCACAACCTGTGCATTACGCGTGCGTTGCACTGCCACTTGTGCTACGGCGACGGCTATTAATCCGCCCTCTATTTTCGGTATCTACATGTGTACTAGTGGCATTGCTTGTCCACAAGCGAGTCGCACTTGCGCCTGTCCAATCAGCGCGCTTTGTACTCGCGCAGGCCCCTAGGTGCAATGGATCCGGTGAAGGTCCTCATCTTCGGAACAATAGGTAAGGGGAGCGTGACGTTGCTTTTCAAACCACCTTCTTTTCCATGCACCCCTCTTGTCGTTGCAAGCACTTTGGGTAGCACTTCGGGTAGCACTTCGGGTCGTGTATAGATGCAAGCCGAGTGAACATTTCCGTGCGTGCCCGTATTTATTTATTTATTTATTCACTTATATATTTATTGGAAATCACGGCAACAAGTATGTCGCCAGCATCTTCACAACGGTAAATCTAAGCGTGGCGCGAAGTGAAATGAAACTTTGCAGCAGTTACGCAGGTCGCTACTACTCGCGGATAAGTCATTTGGAAAAAAAAAGTTGTGCTAACTAAATTAACAAGCCTAGTGTCACGCGCGCACAAGCAAACATAGATACATCTCACTCGATGACCGTGCACGTGGCCACTCGCTGTCAAAACGCTGGCGTGAGGAAGAGCGGCAGCGCCAGCGAGCGAATTAACCTTCGTACTGCCTCTCGCTTCAACGCGAAATAAACGCTGAGAATACAACGCACACGAAGCTATCAGCCCTCGACGCACCTGCTCTTTGTATATATACAGAGATCTGTGATGGCTATAGCCATCACAGATCGCTTTCAAGATAGGGCCCGCGCTCAGCCGCGCCATATGCAGCCGCCGCCAGAGTATACAGAATCCCGGTAGCTCGCGCGCGATGGAAGACGGCGCACTTCCTCCCCGCCTTCCTCCCTTACGAGCACGAGATCCAGCCGCCATGCTCGGCTCACCTTCGCACGCTTCCACTCGCGCCCACAGCATACGGCGCGCGTCCACGGTACTATCGTACTTGGACTTTATGTGGAACATCGCGGCGACGACGAGGGCGACGGAAATGCGCCTGGAGTGTCCATATACTTGCTATCGCAATAGCGCATTGTGCATGCTGGACTATAAAGGGAACCGAAGGCAACATCACTGTAGCATTCACGGCGTAGTCACCGTTCAACGATTTTAGTGGGACAATACAAAAAAATTCTTAAGGCGTCGTGTGCGGGTGCGATCCATCTTGCCGAGGAATAGTTCGGGTATCCGTTCGAGCGGGCCGGCCGGCTATACGGTGGTTAGCGGCAGGTAATGTGTTGCCCTATGCCAAGCTTTTCAGGGGCCCTTCGCCAAGCTTGGGTATTGCTAACAGAAAAGAATGTACATACGACGTGTATAAAGCTGTGGCCGATCGCATCAGCCAAATATTACGCCAAATCATGCCACGGAAACGGCTCAAAGTTCAAACAAAAGCCTGTGCGCCATTCTTTTCATCGCAGAAACCACTTTCCCCACCGGCACAGATGACCTCACAGGTGTACCGCTTACAGCGCACGAATCGCCAGCGGCGGCGGGAACAATTATATCTGGCGTTACCGTGAAAAGCAGAGGGTGTGGAATCGCCTCTGCAGAAATGCGTGGCGCAGCAATAAATGCAAAAATGGAGCAATATTAATAATAAAATTGTGGGAGAAACCACCGAAGATGATTCTCAAAGTCGGCGATAGCTTTCTTGCGTTACCTGCTGCATACCCCCATACCATCCGTGAATCGCAAAACCTTATGGGCACATCAGCGGACACACGAAGTGGGAATCTCACTGCCGACTGCAACGCCGAACTACATCCTATCGTAATCACTGCACTCTAGCTGGAGCTCGCCATAGCAACCCCAACTATCCGCCATAGGCACCTGGCTGCAACTTCGTTCCCGTGGATGTTCATCGAGCGGCAGCAGTCTACGCGGGACGTGTCTGTTGCAAGGATGGGGCGCTATCACTTTATTTTATCTAAGACTACATAGATATACGTAGTAATGAAAGAGGGGTCGCGGGTTCATGCAGTTCGCGTCCTCGCTGGACCTCCAATAACGTTTCTTCACTCACTCACTCACCGTCACATGGGCCGCCGGCTCCGATACGAGGGAAGGACGGGGAAGAACGGCGCACACGAGCGCTGGTCACGAGAGCGTCTATAGCTGTTAGATAGAAAGTACCTGGCCAGGCCAGGTACTTTCTGCCAGTACTTTCGACCAGGTACTTTCTACCAGCCAGTACCTGGCTGGCCAGGCCAGCCAGGAGGCCAGGCTGGCCTCCTCGCACCGCGACCTTGCAACATTTCGTTTGCATCTCTTTGAATTGAAATTCATTGAATCAAATTCTGGGGTTTTACGTGCCACGGTTTGATTATGAGGTACGCCGTATATATGGTGGGGAACTTCGTATTAATTTTGACTACCAGGGGGGATCTTTAATGCATGCACGGGACGCGGGCGTTTTCGCATTTCGGCTCCCATCGAAATGCGGCCGCCGCGGCCGGGGATTCGAACCCGCGACCTCGTGCTTAGCAGCGCCGACGGAATCTGTTGAGGGGACACTGCAGAGGCACACAGAAGCAAACATCGTGCCAGCGTTGTGACCTGCATTACATCAGCGTGGTGACTGCGCGGTCATCGAGTTAACACTGTTCACTTGTGTTTTTGGGCGCGTGCCCATAGTTTGTAAGAGAATGTTCACAACATTTTATGTGGGTCATAAATATACTAGCTTATAGGTACTTCGCGTAAAGTTATTTTGCTACCGACGTCAATGCTTCGCCTTGCGGGCGAAACTGCGACTATTTAGCGTCCCTTTTAATAAGGGCGTCTGTACGATTCAGGTGACCATGGTTGGTCTATGTGGCCCCGTTGAATCCTGGTCTACGAGAAGAACGTCAATGCTACAACGGTACGTGACGCCCACATGAAGTTTACGAAAATAAAAACTTGCTTTAACGCACGCGGTGCGTACTGGCTTGTTCAGCACTATTCAGGACTGCGCAGGGAGCCGAAGGCACGGCTCTGACGTCAATACGCTACGCGGAAAACGTATCCGTCAACACCAAATATATAGTGTCGACGACAGAATTGACAAATAGTGCGCGCCTTCACCGGTTCAATAACTGCCCCCACCCCCTTTTCCTTTCTTTCTTCTCCTCCACTACGCAGCCACAGCTGAAGACTTCGAAAACGACGACCTCTTCGTGCACTTCTTCTTTCATCTGGAAAATGGTAGGTGCACACATATGAGGGATGGCAACGTCCTATAACTGCACACACGAATTCCTTTGTGTCTCTCTCGTATTTTTTTCGCCGAGTAACACATCGCTGCCTCATGCATAATTTATTTCTAGCACACTGTTTCTCGCGGAATGCTGTCGCCAGTCTCCAAATGGATAATTCATTCTGTGTCGCACTGCCAACAGACATCGAGTTTACAGCCGGCAGATGTACTGAACAATGACGCGAAGAAAGAGAAACTCTTGGATATCACATTGTTAGTCGTAGTATAATATCTTGGAAACGAAAAATGCAGCGGATCCAACTGGTTTTATTTTCAGTTTATTATTCTTTAAATACAATGAATGGGTAAGAGACAATATAGAGACGAGGTTGAAATCTATTTACAGCGAAGCTTTGTGCGAGTGCATGAAAAGCCGAAATGCGAGTTTGTGTTTATTGAATGTCCTCACAAAGTTACACGGAAGGCTTTAGCCAGGGCCGCTGCTGCGGATAAATGGAAGGTAGGAGCGTCCCCTTTGAAACGGGCTGATGGCAGTTGCACAATGCTCAGCTTTTTATTTTTGTTTAACTGTGTCGTAAGTTATTAAAATTCGCCATTTTCTTTAAATACTTCTTCCTACACTTTTAACCTTACGTCACCTCTCTGCTTTTGAGCCACCAATCTTCCAATCGCTTTTTGCTAATTTCCATTGCATATTTACATGACTATTGTTATCTCTAAACCCCAGGGCCTCAGGAAGCGTGACTGTGCCCGCATCGACATCGGGATGGATACCATCACATTTTAGTATGAGGTGTTCTATTGTTTCTACAGATTTACCACACACAGTACATGTGTCTTCTTCTTCGTTAAATTTCTTTTTATAGCTGCGCGTTGTAAGACATCCTGGCCTAGATTCCAAGAGTAGGGCACTGCCTCTTGAGTTATCACAAAACGCTTCCTTCCTGATTTGCTGTTTCCAGCATCGATATAGTTCAGCACTATGCTTCTTTTCCATTGAATTTATCCAATTTTTACCTTCGGCGTTTTACCTCCGCGGATGCGCGGAGGCAAGCGCCCTCTGGTGGCGGTGCAAGGAATACAGCGGCGATGTCGCGCGCGTCCTCCGCTGCGATTGGTTGGCCTGTTGGGCTTAAGAACAGCCACGCCGCAGCACACACGGTCACGAGAACTCGGAGAGGTTCGCAAAGAAAAGCGGCGCTTTTCTTTGCAAACCTCTCCGAGTTCTCGTGACCGTGTGTGCTGCGGCGCAGCTGTTCTCAAGCCGTCGCTTTTAAATGTGTACGTGAACAGTGCAGCGGGTTTGTGTTTCTACCTATTTCGTCCTTCCTAAAGTCCCTTGATAATTTGAAGTACCGCCACTCTTTGAACTCTGCCGCCGCCGCGCGACATCCCCGATTTCTCCTCGCCCCTTGTGCATCCCCCCGCGGAAACAAATTTTGCAATAGTGCAATAGTGTTCACCAATCGAGGAGGAAAGCACCGCGGGGAGGAGAGTGTCACTACTTTCTATTATCAGGGGTTTTTATTCCTTCCAGGCTTGGCCCGCTCTCTAGCGTTCGGTAACGCAGTGCGCGGACTCGTCCTTCCGTTCCACGGAGGAAGGGCAAAAGCATGGCAAAACTAAGGAGGGAACGTGTTACGTGATAAAACTGAAGCCAGAAAAACACGGAATAAGGAAAACAGACTGAGAGAGGGGCCATCTGGGGACCATCTTGAAGCATATAGCCACAAAAAAATAAAAAAGGAAAGGCTCATGGGAAATAGGCCCTCACCACGTCATATATGCGAGCGGTAATTTCTAGCCGCCGAGCACGCGGAGAGGATGGGGAGAGTCGAGCGGAGAGCGGGTGGCCAGAGGGATCCAGACGAGGGCGTCACTAGAAGCCACCGAAAACCAGGCGCTGCTTAGAGATGTTCGGCAAACATGAAGGGCCTATTTCAAGAGAGTCAACGCGCAGGTTAAGTAAGCTCCGAGTGAAAGGAGTGTCCGCGTCAGAGCAGCTCGGTTTACCCAGGCTAGCTGCCCGACGTCGTGCTCCTTCCCAGTATTTTTCCCTCCTACATGAAGAAAAAGTCGGCCCAGCACTCGATGATGCCACGGTATGCGTTTCAGCGTCTTCCACCGCCGCGGTCAGTCGGCACAGCGCACGTTCTTCCGACTAGAAACGGGTGCAACAGCAACGTGCGCCTGCCTCAGTCGGACGTTGCCGAGAATAACGTGATCGTACACCTTGCAATGGACGATCGAAGTCGGACAATCATATCGGGAGAAAATGTGCACGGAACGGTTGGCAAGGCAAAGCGCTTGAACAAGGAAGCATCGATAAAAAACCTACCGCGCACCAAACTCACTGGGCCGAGTCCGACGAGCGCATGGTCACGTGTAGAGCCGACCTTTGGAAGCACTAGGCTGCCTCGATGTGGGAGGAGGCGGGAACTATAGGGAGATAGAATTGAAGGGGGAAATTTTCACAGAGAGTTTAATCGAAAGTGAGCTAGCCACTTGAGCTGGTCACAATTAATCCACAGAGAGTATGAATTGCAAGGCTGGCTGCGTGACCAGCATGCTCCCTCCTGCAGATTTGTCTTCCTATATACCATTGAGTATAGTGTCTAGTTTATCCGGTATTATATTTAAAACCCAAGGCTTCGGGCAGGCCTAACTATACATACGTCGTCATTTACCTGTACCTCTAGATGGAAACTTCGACAAGCTGAATAAATGTATTCGATGGTTTCTGCTCTGTTTCCATACGCTGCGTGCGAATAGTCGTCATTATCCCTAATCTGCCTTCTAACAATAGTAGTCCACTGCCTTTCGAGTTACTGTAAAACATTTTTAAAAACTTTCCTGTCTGCCGCTCGGTATATAGTTTCATCATAGCTGGCTTCTTCTCTATCGAGCCCAGTATATGTATTAAAGGCCACGGCCGTATACTGGAGTACACGCCCGCGTGTGCAGAATCCAATCCCGCCGTGAAAATGCCTGCAAAGCAAAGGCATACCCACCAACGCCATCTAGATAGTGCAAGGTGTAGGTGAGGTGCTGCAACGTCACACACCCGGAATATGGTTCTTGTTGCCAACCCACTACGCCACTATACGCCACCAGGGCGGCAGTGTCCGAGCCAAAGACGAAGGGGGAAAAAAAAAGGAAAATGAAACGGATCTTTACAAAAATACGACCTCAGAATGTAATTTGTTTAGTCTTGTCGCAACGAAATCGCATAGTGCGAGTCTGTGGTGTATAACAGGCGTTGTTACGTAAGGCCAATGGGAAGCGAGTAATCTTGGGGCAGAGAGCAGAAGGGCTGCAACGGCACGCAAAGGAGGAGTAACTTCTTTATACGAGGGGAAAGGGGGGAGGCAGGTGAGGGCGTGGCCGATCAGCTGTTGGAGAAGGGCGCTGGACATTTTGATGCCCGAGAACTTGATATATACAGGGGCGAAGGATGTGGGTATGACGCGGCACCCAGACACCCCTCTGCTACGGGGTCGTTTCATGCAGTTCCGCGCAGCAACCGCGAATAAATAAATAAATAAATAAATAAATAAATAAATAAATAAATAGCGCCACACCACCATCACAAGGTGCCATACATGCAACAACGTGTTAGTGTGCAGTGTTCTGTAAACTTGCCGCTGCCGCTCAGTGGCTGTGGCGTTGTGGTGCTGAGATCGAGGGTTCGAATCCCGGATGGAGGCGGAATGCATAAACGCTCCGTGCGAATTCGGTTGCTCGCTGAAGAACCAATGGGAGGTCGCGCAGCTGGGTGCGAAGGTCGCGCAGCTGGGTGCCTGCGTGAACAGACGGCGAGGTCCGTTCTGCTTCATTTCCTCTTGCGTTCGTCTCGCACTGAGCTGACAAGAAAGGCGCCTCTTCATTTCGTGCTTTCTTTCGTTTGTTTTTGCTCTTACACTGGAACTGCGTCCTTCTTAAGCTCAAACTGCTGCTTCCTCTTCCAGACTGCCTTTTATCCGCGCATGCTTCTCTGATTTCGTTCGTAAGACTCTCGCGCCCTGCGGTTCGCGCCGTTTCTTTTCCGTGCACGGCGTACTTACGGAATCAGCACGTGCCATCGGGCGCTTACGAAACGCCGGGTCGCCTCTTACGTCAGCTCGACTGTAAGCGTGGGCGGAGGAGAGGAGTAGAAGAAAAGCAGACATCGTCGTTCCTCCTTTGGGGCGGCACGCGCGCCCACTGCCGGGAGTGGATATAGCGACCGTTACGTAACAGGCGGGGCGTCAAAGATCAGGGTGCACGGAACCAATCAGCCCGTGCGCGCGTCTTTCTTGCCTCTGGACTGTCGTAACGTGGCGGGATTCTACACTGTCGGGCCGAAAGCTTCTCGCTTCCAGATCAGCTTATATATATATATATATCAGACAGCGGCAAGTATTTAGCCTGACGCAACGCCTGCTCCCATTACCGTATTACCGCATTAATCGAGGAGCACGCCAAGGAATTGTTATGCAGGAAACTCATTGAGAGCAGCGCTCGCGCATGCGCGCGAGGACGCGTGCAGCTGTAAGCAGTGTCTCGTCGAATGCGATAGCATTACAAAGGACGCTCACCGACCATCAGTGGTTGCAGTTATCTATACGCAAAATAAAAGCGGGTTGATCCGAGAAGCAGTGTGCAGAGGCACGGGTGGACCGACCATCCTAAACAATGCTATCGCATGACGGTCGTTCAGGTACAGCAAGTGTATCGGCGAGTGTTTCTTCTCGATGCGAGAAATAAGGTCACGCCAGGGGAGTTCGCGCAGTGTTGCTTACAAGAAACATTGCCAACAACGACCATCATCATCATCGTCGTCGTCGTAATTAAGTCCTAGGACGAAGGCCTCTCCCAAGGGTTAATAAGCGGGGCAAAACGACAGCGACGTAGTGTGACGGGATGTCCGCCGGACTCCTGTTACTTCGACGTGAACGACCAATCAGCTAAAAAAAGGGCTTTCTGCTTCTCCCAAAGATCTCTGTAGTTATAACTGTGACCGTGCCTTCGAGTCAATCCCAATGCCTAAATATTCCCCAAGTCACTAAGGTGACTGTTTGGGCATGTTGGTGTAGGACATGAAGGCAGCTTTTGGCGCACAACACGAGGACAAATACTTCTTTTTCCTCGTCTTGTGCGCAAAAAGCTGCCTTCATGTCGCTAAGTTACATAACTGCATCTAATGCTGAGCCGTCCTCTACCGTGTTTCTCTTCCTGCGCCATTATCTCACACATTCCATGACCGGCTCAACTCCACTCCTCCCTCTTAATATTAACTATCGAAAATTATCTGTATAACAGGGTTCGGTCTCTAATCCGTACCGTCGTCTTCCCGTCTCCTGATAGACATGCATGCACTTTAGGATAAACCAAGAATAACAAAAAGTCGCAGTTTCGCCCGAAAGGTGAATCATCGAGTGCGACAGCAAATGAGTGGACACCTATACAAAGTAAGGATAGTAGTTTTGTTAGCCGTATAAACTTGCTTACCAACTAAATTAAATAGCACGGTGTAACGTGCGGACAATAAAAATGAACACGTATCTCGCTCGATGACCGCGGGAACTCGCTGCAACGAAAGCTGGAGTGAAGCGCTGCAGCAGCAGCGAGCGAATTGACCTTCGTGCTTCCTCTCGCTTCAGTGCGAACCCAGCGGACTCAGCGGCGAGAGCGCAGTACACGCGGAGCTATCAGCACTCGGCGCTCCCAGATAGGGCCCGCGCAGCCGCTCCATACTCAACAGCCGCCTGAGTGAAACACCCCACCCCTCCTTTCCCTCCTCCCGGTAACCTTGCGCGCGACGGAAGACGGCGCACTTCCTTCCCGCTTTTCTCCCTTGCGAGACGACGATGGTGGCACACCCTCGCAAGCTTTCACTCGCACAAACAACATACGGCGGGCGGCGGTGATGTTATCGCCCTTGGAATGTTACAGTACATCGCGGCGACGGCAAGATGCGCCTGGAGGGTCCATACATTGTAAAGATGCTTACACCGGCCCTTAAGTATGTTTTCTTGTCGAAATGGAAACACCCCTACAGTTAGGGCCTTACAAAAATGTATAGAGGCCGACAACGGAGCTCCAACTATACGTGCGATGATAAAAGACATAGTTGAAAACCACGTAACCATTCTGACAGCCTTGGCGCACAAAAAGATCCAACAAGAAAATTTCACAGGGAGAGCTATATGGAACTCCCCTGTCGGATATGTCTGTGCGCCCAAGGCTGCCAGAATTACAAATAGTTTTCAACTATACGTCTGTTGTCATCGCGCGTCTAGTTATATCTTCGGTGTCGTGCTCTATAATTTTTTGCAAGGCCCTTACGGTAAGGGTGTTACCAGTGCGACAAGAAAAGACCCTTAAGGGTGCAAACATATTTACATAAAATAACGGCAGGGCAGACCTTTCTTACAATTGTCAGCAGAGTTTGCGCCTTTTGCCTGCTGCTCCTCGCCCAGTTAGCCAGAGGGTGAGGCTCCTGTATATAGAAGTCACCTATAGAAATGAGCGGCTCCATGCAGTCACTGCGACAATCAACCGCGTTTGCCCGCACTTTGCAGGTTGGACGTCATCGTGCCCGCTCTTCGGCGTGACGCAGTGTTCCCGGACCAGGCCCAAAGGACGCGTGAGTATATATATATACTAGTGAGCTGTATTGTACGCAATGATGAACGATGACTTTCGTTGCCATCCACCAATCTTCCGCCGCTTACTAATATCTACTGCGGACATGTTTACTTTCCCCCTGCTCTCGCCGAACCCAAGGGCTTGAAGTAGGCCAGAGATGCCTAAATCGACCGCTGGGCATGTATTTTCACATTCTAATAAAACATGCTCCATCGTTTCCCTAGCCTTACCGCAGCAAGCACATGCTTCTTCCTTCTTATATCTCGCTTTATAGGTGCGTGTTCTAAGCATCTTGATCTCGCTTTGAAAAGTAATGACCTTCCCTTTGAGTTACCATGAATTGTTTCTTTCCTGATTTTGCTTTTTCCTCTTAAAGGGGTTGGGACACCAAATTTTGAGGCTATAAAAAGCATGTTGTAGGCTGCTTCCGTATGCAAGGACACCCAGAACGAAGTATTGGACGCTGCAAACATTTTAAAATAATTTTAATTCAGCTCCAAAAAGTCATTAAAAACTCCTCCTCGTAGTCGAGACCCATCGCTAGCGCGGCAGTTACTACGTCACAGAGGAGGAACGAAAATATTGACGTCATAGCACACTAGCACAAAAACGTGACGTATGATGAGTAGCGATGAAATGCCGATTACGGAGCATGCTGAGCCGAGCGACCGAGCATAGCCTCCACTATGACCGAGCTACAGGCATATAGAAATCCTTTCTTAATGCAAAGAAAGAGTAAGGCGTGCAGGCACGGACACAAGAGGAGAGAAGTGGACAACAGGAACGCCGCACGGCGGCCCGCGAACGGCCAACTGCGTGCGGCGAGTTGCCGAGCGGACGGGCCTACGTTTGAGCCGGCCGACTCCGAAAGGGACCAGGATATGCGGCGTTCGTGTTGTCCGCTTCTCTCTTCGCATAGTCGCATAGTTCGGCAGCTCGGAGCGGTCTCTCGTTCGCTTGGCCTTTCTCAATGTGAGGGCCTGTCCACGTTACCGGCACAGAAACTCGCCGCACGCCGTTTGCCGTTCGCGGGCCCCCGTGCGACGGCGGTTTTGCTCGCGAACGGCTAGATTTCCTTGCCGTAGAGAGGATGGACCCGGGACCCATTTGTGCGGCAGCCGTACGGCGATGCGGCCAATCAGCGACCAAGGAGTGGTCACTCTGGCACCGAGGGCAGCTTCACCGCCTCTGATCGTTCGGCGCCGCCGATATCGTCGCTAGGCCTTTTCCGGTTCACTTCAAAGCTAAAGCGTACGGCGCTTCGGAATGAATCACCGACTCTCACAAGCCGCAATATTTTCTTATCGTTGTTGTCGTTCTTCGCAATAATTATAATAATCGCGACATGCACTTCGAATCGCCAGTTGTTCACATCTGCTGGCAGAGCACGCGTATGCGCGAGCAGACGACGCAGCATAGTTTTACGTCACTATTTTTTGTGGCCCACGTGACCAAGCTATGTTGCGTTTCCTCCTCTGTGACGTCATAGCATCCCCCGGAGCCCAGAAACCGAAATCGAAATCGCTCGGTATAATAATGCTATTATTAAATTATTTATCGGATATATATGAATCCCGCTGTGTGTATCGTGCTCCCTGAAGCATGACACAACGTTTGGATCAACAAACGCATGAACGAAAATTGTGATGTCTCCACCCCTTTAAGTAGTTACTCATGGCAGGTTTCTTTTCCAATGCCGCCACTGTTGAAATCTCAGCGCTGACGCCCGTTGTTGCAAATGGGTCGCAAGCCCCAAGGGTAGCGTTGGCCTGGCGGCCAGGGGCACAACTGGAAGCATCCGAAGGTCCCGGCAAAGCATGAGTCGACTGGTAACAGAACAACTTGTTTATTCTAGCATCGCAAAAGAGCGGCCGGTCAGGTCGACCGAAGTGGAGAGACGGGAGAGCACGTAACTCAACGGAAGAAATCGGAGCCTCTCTCGGCGTCCGGGAGCAGCTGCTCTTATACTCTCGGAGTCGAGGGGAAGAAGGAACGTCTCTGGATGAGACCACGTGACGGCGGCGCTCGGGCACGTCGAGACTAGAAGGTGACGCATCCGCCGGGCCGGCGCCGGTCAGACCTCCTCGCTTCACACTTGGGGAGCTCCTCTCCCCGGCTGCCGCGCCTTGACAAGCGTGGGCACCAATATATACACACACACACACACACACACACACACACACACACACACACACACACACACGCGAAGACACGTGGCATTGAAACACGCCTGGACGCGCTTGGCGGGGAGGCGTTGCGGCGGCGTCGAACGGGCCAAAATGTCCGCCGCTTTGAACGAAGCCCCGGCGTCCGTTGCATCCGCGCCGGCTATACCGCGCGTCGTAGACGAAACGTAACACCACCCATGAGATTATATCAGCCTCTCTGACTTTTCGCTTGACGTTCTTTGTTGCTGTGTTGCTCACCCTACAGGCCGCATACTTGCTGGTAAGCTTCCTAGTTCTTTTCCTCCACTGTGAATCAATGTTCTTCCTGTACAAATACCTCAACACCTTCCCAGCCCATTTACTTTCTTAAAGATTCCTCAGTCGTTCTTCATACTCAATTTTACTGCGAGCTTCCCTCACTCCAAAACTAGTCCAGCCCATATCGCCCTGCACAGCTTCATTTGTAGTCTTCCCGTGAGCGTCCACTGCGAAGCGTCCCACTGACCTTTGGTTCCCATTGAATCCTGATTGTACCCCTGATTTAAAGCAAACTACCGCAATTTCCAAATGTGAGTCCTGGAACCATTACACTTTTCCACATACCCCGGAGCACCTCGTACATATTGTATCCCCATAGCGCTTTGTGTTTCGTTATGGCCGCATTTCTCTTCCCCTTTGCTGTTATTGTTTTCTCCGGTGTTTTCATATATCTATTGCCTTCGTTTATTCATGGATATACCAAAGTATTTATGTTCTTTTACCCAGGTATTTCCTGGCCCTGAATTGACACTGTTTGTTCACTGTTTTCATTGAATACCATAACACCCGATTTTTTAACGCTAAATTTCAAACCGAAATTCTCGCCTTCCTGTCGACAGATATTAGCCAGACATTGCATGTCACTTTGCTTGTTAGCTAGCAATACAATGTCTTCCGCATAAAACAAACCTAGAAGCTGCTGCTCTACTACTGTACCCGGCTGTTTTTGTGAGAGATTAAACACGATATTACTTTCTTCTAGCGCCCTTTCCATCCTCACTATGTACATCATAAACAGCAGAGGGGATAAAGGGGCCTTCTGCCTCAGTCCCTTGTTGATATTAGCTTTCTCCTCGCTCCTCATCCCTTCCCATTCAATACAGACGGTATTTTCTAGGTAAATTTCTCTCTGAAAAGCTGTAGACAATCGTCACCTAAGCCTTCCCTTTCCAGAATATCCCATAAAATGTTGCGGTCTGCGTTGTCATACGCTCCTGTAATGTCTAAAAAGGCCACACATAACGGTCTTCTTTCTGCGCTTGATATTTCAATACACTGAGTAAAGACAAATAAGTTATCATCCAAACACCTATCTATTCTGAAGCCATTCTGAAGTTACTCCAAAATACCATTATTCTCTGCCCATGCTTTCAGCTTTAATTTAACTGCCTGGATTGCTATCCTGTATATTACCCATGTAATGGTCAACGGTCTATTGAGTGAATTCTATCTTTCTCCCCCTTACCTTTACAAATTGAATTCATTCTACTTTGTTGTCAACTGTCTGGTATTCGTCTATCTTTTAAAGTTTTTTTCCACTGCTTTCACCAGAGCTTCCTTACTTTTTGGTCCTAGTTCATTAATCAGCCTAACGGGAACCTCGTCTAGCCATGTGGCTGTGCGCTTAGGAATTTTCTCTTCTGCTCTAGCTCTTCCAGTTGAAATTCGCCAGCACCAGCTCCTTTTTCCATCTGGCGCTCTTTCATGCTCTCTTTTTTTCTCAAGTAATCTTGTCATTGCCTTGGAAAGATTTAATACCACGTCCTCTTTCAGTTTGTTTCCATCTTCGTCAAGGATATGTTGTTGTATTGTTCCAGACTTCCTGCCTAATAAATTTATGCGGTTCCAAAATATTCTAGGTGTTGCCTTCTCTTTCTCACGTATTTCTGACAACCAACATTCACTTTCACCTTTTATCTTTGCTTTAACCAGTACTTGAACTATAAATGTTTTCTCCCGATATATTTCACATTTTCTGGTTACTTGATCCTGCGCTTTTTTTGCCTGCCTGTGCTCTCGGGAGGCTTTCTGTCGTTCGGCTATCGCTTCTCGTATCTCCCTGTTCCATCAGCTTTTCGCCTGCTTTTTTTCTTTTCCAACGAGCATGTTGCTTCTCTTTTTGTATTTATGTCGTTATTAAACTTAGAAGCTCACTATATTACCACTCTTTATTTGGCCATTTGCCAAGTTCTTTCTCGACGCTTGCGACTATATTTGGTATTTGCTCAGCGTTCAAATTTGTACTGGTCATCTTGTGCTCCTTGCTCTCTTTTCCAACTACACACCCCATTTTCAAAATGATGCGTTTATGGTCCTTCTCTATGTTGCTATACTCTCCCTCGTCATTGACCATTTCTCTCAACTTATCATGAATTCCTCCTGTCACCAGACAGTAATCAATGGTCGATTAGCGGTTTCCCACCTCCCACGTAGTCTGCCCTTCACACTTCGGTAACGATCGCTATCGTATTCACGATAACGGGGTTATGTTGCTGACAAAGATCCAGCAATGACTTCCCGTTGTTGTTACCAAATATTGTTAGTGGATTCGCCGTCGCCGTCACGGCTTGTTTGAAGCAGTGGAAATCCTGGAAGAAGATGTCTTGCGACCATCTCGCGGGGCTTGGAAGTCATGGACAGACGCGGCGGCCATTGTATGCGGAGACAACACTGGGATGAAGACGCGCCTACACAGCGCGCGAAGCTATCAGCCGTCGCCACTCATAGTCGGCATCGCAGACCGCTTTCGAGGCATGGTCCGCGCGGCGGTACCGCCGACCGAGTACGTTTGGTCACGGTTCACAACGGTTCGACGTGAATGGATAAAGCGCTGAAGAACGATAACAATTATAATGATCGGAAGGTCATCGGCGCACCTGGTGCCGTTACCTGCAGTACTTTGCTTGCGTCATCGATGACTCCTTGTGGCGCCGTCCGCACCAGTTCGTGTCGCCGCAGCGCTGTCGTTCGCACTGGTCGGATCAAGTTTCGTAACGTTGATAATGACACCGGGCTGCGTGGAGGCGAGCAAGTGGCACAATGCTTACGCGTACTTAGACAACTCCCAGAGGAGTTTCTGCGTGATTTTTTTTTCTTTCTTTCCGTAATGCACGATGAATTTCGGAGGGAATATAGATTCGACGTTAGCGTCGGCGGTATGAATGTCTCAGCCCACTCAGGAGCGAGCGCCGCTCAACCCTGTGGGTCCCCTTCCTTGGGCGTGGCGCAGTTACGACATAACTGCATGCCGGCCTTTTCCGTTCCGACTCGCTGAGGACAAGCGTGCGTTAACAGAGGGGAAAAGCCACGAGTGAAAGCCCTGGTGGAAAAAGAAAGGCAGCTGGGAGAAAACAAAAAGGAAAGACATTCACTAGAAAGGCAACGAACGCTAACACGCGTGAAGAGATTTTTTTTTTTTTTTAGCTTCAGCGTTCACTACCGCGAAACGCGGAAATAAGCAGGGACAGACTGAACCAGACAAGCCGGCTCCCCTTCTCTCCGCTTTTCTGGCTTCTTCGGGAATCCTTCGCTCGAAATATAGCCGATCTGCGTATCACCGCGTCACGGGACGTTTCGCGGGAACGTTTTTTGAGGGAGGCCACAAAAGAGCTGAGTCTCTGTCTCCTCCCTTCCCCATCTCGTGTAGAATGACGCGACCAGTGCTCGCGCGCTTTGACCGAGGGATTAAACAATGCATGGTTAGGGATGGGGGGAGGGAAAAGACTGCACGATGGTGAGCGGTTGCAACGACCTTGTCGCTGTCAATGGCCGCAGCAAGGGGCGATGGGCTGGAAGCTTCAGCAAAAGAGCTTGTTGTTAGACCTTGTTGGTACATACACCACCACCACCACCACCACCACCACCACCACCACCACCACCACCACCACCACCACCACCAACAACAACAACAACAACAACAACAACAACAACACGCACGCACGCACGATCTAACGGGACCAAACGCTGCGTCTTTTTCTAATCCGTTCTGTAAATGCTACACTAAACGATCGAAATGCCCCATTCTAAATGTGCGCTCTTTTCCATGCATCGAACTGGCCCAGCAGCAAGCTCTCTGTTCGTACGTAGTCGTTAAATCGATGAACAGCGCACATGAACTGAGCTAGAGGACGCAGACGGACACAGTGATGAGAGGAAGCCAAGGCAATACAAAGAAGACGTAAAACGTACAACACGAGAAATAACAAAATTGATCAAGAGTGGGCTAGAACACATCTCGCCTTGTCGAGACATTGACTGCAGGCTCGTTAAATGTTGCTCCATTCAAGTCGTTTCCTTCCTGTGACCACTTTGTTTGACTTTGTTTACACGCAAGGAAAGGAACGTATTTGAGTCCAACGTCGCCACGACGGTAACCTGTGGCCTTGAAGAGAGAGAAATGCAAGAGGAAAGGTGGGGAAGTCAACTTGGGTCAACCACGTTCGGAGTTTGCCACCTTGCTCTGGTGGTGGGGTAAAAAGGACGTGACGGACAGGAGGAACAAAGAAGGGAGAAACACACTATGAAAAGAAAGGAAAAAAATGCGTTGGGTGACAATTGTAACAAGCTACAGTTAATGAAATTACGCTGAGCCGTACATAATTGAGGGAAACAGAGAAACGATCGAGGGGGTTCCGAGACCAGTTGCAGCGACCCTAGCACCGCAAGTAGGTGCATGCAGAATTCGTCTGGCCGTTCCCGCGCTTTCCGTCAATGTTGCAAATTTTAAGTGCGACGTATCCAGCGCAAGCGGTTTGGGGGTGTTGTAATTGCACCGCTGGCACGAGTTGTTGGAACCTCAGTGCTGACGCCCGTTGTTGCAAATGGGTCGCAAGCCCCAAGGGTAGCGTTGGCCTGGCGGCCTGGGGCACTGGAAGCATCCGAAGGTCCCGGCAAAGCATGAGTCGACTGGTAACAGAACAACTGGTTTATTCTAACATCGCAAAAGAGCGGGCGGTCAGGTCGACCGAAGTGGAGAGACGGGAGTGCACGTTACTCATCAGAAGAAATCGGAGCCTCTCTCTCGGCGTCCGGGGGCAGCTGCTCTTATAGTCTCGGCGTCGCGGGCAAGAAGGAAGGTCACGGGATGAGACCACGTGACGGCGAGGCACGGACGAGCTGAGATACATGTTGAGACGAGTGTAGTGACTCAACCGCCAAGCAGGCGCCGTCAGACCTCCTCGCTTCACACTTGGGGAGCTCCTCTCCCCGGCTGCCGCGCTTTGACAAGCGTGGGCACACACACACACACGCACACACGAAGACACGTGGCACTGAAACACGCCTGGACGCGCTTGGCGGGGAGACTGCGGGAGCTCCGAACGGGCCAAAATGTCCGCCGCTTTGAACGAAGCTCCGGCGTCCGTTGCATCCGCGCCGGCTATACCGCGCGTCGTAGGCGAAACGTAACAGACCGCCCCGCCGGGGGAAGGAGATCCCGATGGTCAGGGGACTGCATCCGCTGTCCGGAGGGATGTCGCTCGATGATGCACATAACCGAAGTCGGGCGTCCGTCGGCGTTTCTTGAGCGCAGCGCACGGAGAAGGCCTCGTTCTCTCGTTCAGGTTCACCCAGGACACTGCAAAGTGACTTCGGGAGAGTTGACATTTTTGTTCTCGTTCCCGGCAAGCGTTAGAACTACGCCGAAACTCAACCGCTCAGTCAGCAAGCACGGCACAACCCTCACTAAGCCCTGCCAGGCTCTTTCCCCTTTTATACTACTGCCTAGTTCCTTGCAGTAGTTTAGCAGCACTCAGAACGCGTCCACAAATCGGAAAATTGCACTAGAAAGCACATCATCACTTTGAAACACTACACAAAAGCAATATGTTAAAAATCCTGCCTCAGGAAGAAAAACATCAGTAACAAACAATTTTGAGGCTGATTCCCACGTTAGGGGCTTCGACTTAAGCCATCGGCGTTACCGTTGAGACTCCCTTTTTTGTAACGCACCTCAAAGGAATATTGTTGCAAAGCGAGGCTCCAGCGCAGGAGGCGGCCATTTGTGGAAGAGATAGTCTGCAGCCATTGGAGAGGGCAGTGATCCGTCTCGAAGCATGCGAAGCGGAGATCGCAGCGAGCGACCGTACACTAGCTCAGCTGGCGAAAACCCCGTAGCCGCATGCGGCGCGGTCCTCAATGCAAACATCACCCCAGGCAGACACAGCTCCCAGTCAGTTTGTTGTTCAAAACACAATGCTCTCAACACGCGCTTCATGACGGAGTGGAGCTTCTCAACGGAAGTCGACTGGGGGTGGTGCACTGAGCTGTGTAACAGCTTTACCCCGCACCTTTCGAGAAAGGCTGTCGTCAAAGCGCTAGTAAACACTGTGCCCTGATCTGATTGGATTTCCGCAGGAAAACCAACTCGCGCAAATATGGACAGTAGTGCATTGACTATCTCAACTGAGCTTAGTTCTTTAAGCGGCACTGCTTCAGGGAACTTTGTCGCTGGGCAGATCACAGTCAAAATGTGTCTGTACCCCGTGGCTGTTACCGGCAGAGGTCCCACTGTATCAATAACGAGCCGTCTGAAAGGCTCCGTAATGATAGGTACCAACTTCAACGGCGCCCTCGATTTGTCCCCTGGTTTGCCCACCCGCTGACAGGTGTCGCATGTCTTCACAAAGTGGTCTGCGTCCCGAAAACACCCTGGCCAATAGTACTCTTGCAAGAGACGGTCCTTAGTTTTCTTAACTCCTAGGTGTCCGGACCACGAACCCCCATGCGACAAGCGCAACAGATCCTGACGGTAGCACTGAGGCACGATCAGCTGATCGAACTCCACTCCTCTGCGGTCTAGATACTTTCGGTACAGGACCCCACCTCTTTCCACAAAGCGAGCATTTTTCTTGGCGATACCTTCCTTGACAATGCAGCGTATGTTTTCTAGGCTGCCATCCTTCTTTTGCTCGGCTATCAAAGCCGACCGGCTGACTTTTAGCAACCTGTTAAGTCCATCTGACGTAGGCGCGATGAGCAAATCTGCAGATAGCTCTTCTAGCTTTCCCGTGTCGGGCATTTCCTCTCCAGTATCTGGTGCCTTCAACGCTACAGGCTCAATTTTATTCAGTTCGGGCGTGCTCTGAATATCAGCTTGCTGCGCCTCTGACCCTTTCTCATCGTACGACAACGTCGGCCCCGCAACTACCGCCTTTGCAGCGAGCTCCCGAACCTTCGATCTGGTTAAGGCCTGAACGCTAGCCTCACCAAACAAAAGCCCCTTCTCGCGCAGGAGGTGATCGGACCTGTTCGAAAATAGGTACGGGTACTGGGGGGGCAGCATAGATGACACTGCGGCCTCTGTCTCAAGTGCTCCGAAAGGTCCTTCAATAAGCACTTTTGCTACGGGCAGACACACGCTATGAGCTTCCACTGCTTGCTTGATCCATGCGCACTCGCCCGTGAACATATCGGGTTCTACGTAGGAGGGGTGAACTACATCCATCGTAGCTGCGGAATCGCGAAGCACTCGGCACTCTTTCCCGTTCACGAGGAGGTCTCGCATGTAAGGCTCGAGAAGCTTCATGTTCTCGTCAGTGCTGCATAAGGACAAAAACACGACTTTTGTTTTTGTTTCTGGACACTGCGCCGAAAAGTGACCCGGCTTCTGGCACGTATAACAAACGCACGCTTGCCTCGTCTCGAACCGCTTTCTGCGTTCGGCTTCGGCTGCCGCCGTCTCCTTACGTTCGGTCGGACTGCTTTCACTCGCATCCGCACTACGTCTGTCCCCCTTTGCTCTCATGGGCGTGAACTTCGGCCTCTCAAACTTGGAGCCAAATTCACCCTTTTGACCGTCCTTAGCTCCGCGAGCCCGACGCGTCACAAACTCCTCGGCTAGCTCAGCGGCTCTAGCCACCGTACTAACGTCTGGCCTATCCAAGACCCAGTACCGCACGTTCTCAGGTAACCGACTATAAAACTGTTCCAGCCCGAAACACTGCAGAACTTTCTCGTGATCACCCAACGCTTTCTCTTCTTTGAGCCACTCCTGCATGTTTGACATAAGCCTGTAGGCAAACTCTGTATATGACTCACTTTTACCTTTCTCATTTTCCCGAAACTTCCGACGGAACGCCTCCGCTGACAGCCTGTACTTTTTTAGCAGACTCGATTTCACTTTGTCGAAATCCTCGGCCTCCTCTCTCTCCAAGCGAGCGACTACGTCGGCCGCCTCGCCGGGTAGCAAAGTGAGCAAGCGCTGTGGCCACGTTTCCCGAGAGAACCCCTGCTTCTCGCACGTTCGCTCAAAGTTAACCAGGAACAAACCAATGTCCTCTCCAAGCTTAAACGGCCGCATCAGGTCAGTCATTTTGAACAATACTCGTTCTCCTGCACCGTGTGCCTGACTTCCATTACGAGCGCGTTCCATCTCTACCTCGAGACGCTTCATTTCCAAAGCGTGTTGACGGTCGCGCTCTTTTTCTTGTTGCTCTCGCTCTATCTGTTCTTTACGTTCACGCTCCTGTCTCTCTTTCTGTTCTTTAAGTTCGCGCTCCTGTCTTTTTGCCGCCTCCCTCTCCTCAATGGTCTCAAGGCATTCCGACAGCTCGTCATCCTCAGCTTCTAACTCAAGAATAGCCCTTAGCAGTTCTGGTTTTCTGAGTTTGTCTGAGACATCCAGACCCAACTCTCTTGCAAGCTCCAGCAATTTCGGTTTGCGCAACGACTTCAAATCCATGGCTGCTCTGAATGCTGCTTTCTCTACTGCCTACTATTGTCTTGCCGCAAACTAACCCGGCAGCAACGACAACCACAATTACCAGCTCTGTTTCTGACACTAACAAAAGCCTGGCAAAACTCAGAAGAAGAAAGTCCCGCACTCACCAAACCTCGCAGCCAAGAATTCAGCGCAGTCGTTCCGCTGCAGGCAACCAGTCATCACACAGGGCTCGTTGCACTGCTCCCGGATGGTCGTTGTGCTGCTCAGCATACAGTCAACCGCATATCTTCGCTGCTGGCCTCCGTTGTCGCGATCTCACCGCTGGCAACCAGCTGTTAGAATCTCACCGCTGGCACGAGTTGTTGGAACCTCAGTGCTGACGCCCGTTGTTGCAAATGGGTCGCAAGCCCCAAGGGTAGCGTTGGCCTGGCGGCCTGGGGCACTGGAAGCATCCGAAGGTCCCGGCAAAGCATGAGTCGACTGGTAACAGAACAACTGGTTTATTCTAACATCGCAAAAGAGCGGGCGGTCAGGTCGACCGAAGTGGAGAGACGGGAGAGCACGTTACTCATCAGAAGAAATCGGAGCCTCTCTCTCGGCGTCCGGGGGCAGCTGCTCTTATAGTCTCGGCGTCGCGGGCAAGAAGGAAGGTCACGGGATGAGACCACGTGACGGCGAGGCACGGACGAGCTGAGATACATGTTGAGACGAGTGTAGTGACTCAACCGCCAAGCAGGCGCCGTCAGACCTCCTCGCTTCACACTTGGGGAGCTCCTCTCCCCGGCTGCCGCGCTTTGACAAGCGTGGGCACACACACACACACGCACACACGAAGACACGTGGCACTGAAACACGCCTGGACGCGCTTGGCGGGGAGACTGCGGGAGCTCCGAACGGGCCAAAATGTCCGCCGCTTTGAACGAAGCTCCGGCGTCCGTTGCATCCGCGCCGGCTATACCGCGCGTCGTAGGCGAAACGTAACAGGGGCTTTCTTTTATTCTTCAGTTAGGACGTTATATATCGTAAATCGTTATGCGTGGCATCGGTTACGAGTGGATCGGCTGCGTACGTACGTGCTGGCCGAATTGTTTCACCAACGAGGTGGATACGTGTACACCGTCTTCGTCTCTCTGAAACAGGTCGAAGTGGCGCACTTCTCGCACCCGTTCGAGCTCGAGCTGGAGAGGACGGCGGGCGACGGCGACCAAGAAGGCGAGTACCTGTCAATTTTTTTTTTTTTCAGTGTTGCGAGTGGCCTCGCAAGTGACTAGAAAGAGGCCCTGATTCCCCCCGAAGGAAAGGCGGAAACGAGAAAAAGCTTGACTGACATACAATAGGGGGAAAAAATGAGAAAAAAGAAATGTGCACATCCAACGCACATATTATATAATCTATGCGAAGTGAAGCTTTCGTGAAGCGTTCTGCTTTCTTTGTTTCTTTTTTTTTTTAGATTAGATGTATGTAAAGAGATGTTGGCGCCGTCTAATCCTCTGCTCCGGCGTACTAAAAATACTACATGTTCACAAGCTAGAACTCAAGTCCAGTGCACTCCGCGCAAAAAAAGAAAAAGAAAAAAGAGTACAAGAAAAGAAAAGAAGAAAACCGCGGCAGACACCACCAAAACACACGCAAAATGAGCACACAAAGCGTCGCTTTAATAAAAAGAAATTAATAACGCGCATATTTATTGCAGTGCATGGTGATAGTTAGGAACCGTTTGTTGTTTCTCTGAGTATAATTCTGTTGAGAACAGGGCCGGTAACCAGCTCATCCGTAAGGTATAGTGCAATAGAGAGGGGGGGGGGGGGCGGTCTACAAATAAGTCGATTGATTATGTGGATGCTATGCTGCGTATGAGCTATTCGGCAAGACGACGACGGCAGTGGCTGCTGCTACTGCTGGAGCAGCAGCACCTCCGCTACCGCCATCACCACCACCACCACCACCACCACCACCACCACCACCACCACTACTACTACTGCAAAAGGAAAAAAAAAATCGATTTAAAAAGAAGACTTCACAGGTTCCTCCGCCTCTGGACTCATTGACTGCGATAGCATAGCATCACAGAGGTCACGGCCCACTTTGAGAAGCACGCAATGTCATCCTTGTCAGCTGCAGTATCGCCTCCGACATAAACACTAGTTTTAGTGCTTTTTTAATAATTTAGCTTTCTTTCATTTCCATATCACGGAACATACCCGCGGTGGTAAAATGGCCATATTTATATCCTTTCATTTACCGCTTCACGAAAGCTTCGCTTCACATAGATTCCGACATGTGTGTTGGATCTGCTTCATTTTTTTTTGTTTTATTAAGCGACATAAGCGTGCAAGCGCGCCGAACTCGTCTATGTGTCGCCGACACAAATCTCGTTCCCGCATGTCTCACAAACAAACTTTACGCTTTTTGTCCGTTCTTGTGTCAGTGTCCCCGTTATCATTGCGTTCTTTTTTCTCTCTCTCTCGCTTTTTTCACGATGAACGCACGCAGGTTTCGCGCTGGTGGGCCGGCTGTTCGTCGAGGTGCTGTCCTTGGATTGCTGGAACAGGCTGCGCGTGGAAGGCTACGCCTACTGCGACCTACTCGAAAGCCCCGGTGAGCCACACCGAACGCACGCGTTTGCACTAACTACACATACGGGTATACTGGTTCGACCTATTCGTGCAGGCACTTCTGACACAGTCCTGAAGCCTGAGACATAAAGGAGACACATAACCCGCCAAAATTCATCCGCAACCTTTCTCCGCATCGAAAGGATGCAAAAGAATGCGACAGGGTTCCGTTTTTAGCGCAGACCTTGCATTATTTGTTTTTTATTGTGCACCATTAGAGAACTGTCGACACGTCGTTCGCACTGAATGGTGACGGTGACCTCCTCATCCGTTTTGCGCACACGCAGGCCAGAGGGAGCTGTCGCTGCTCACGTGGCGGCCTCTGTCCCGTAGCCTGGTCTCGCGCATGCGCAGGTTCTTCACGGGCGGAGATCCCCCGCTGGAAGACCTCTGCGCTGCCGGCACATCGACCGCTGCGGCCTCGTCCGAACAAAACGGCGACGCAGAGGTAAGCCACGACAGCTCAATGGAAACAAGGTCGTGGGTAAGCGCTCGCAGAGGACGAAGAAGCTCTGGCAGTGATTTGTGGAAGCGTAGCAGACTAGTTCTGCGGCAGTCCGCTAGATGGAGGAAGGCCGATGGAGGATTTCGCTCAGAAGTGGTTTGCTACGTTCGCTCGGGACTGTAGGTAGTTTATCGACGAGGAAGCACACAGCATTTTGGAGGAACGAAAGACAGAAGTAGTGAGTTCTGCGAAATGCGAGAAAGCTCGCTTACGTCGTAGGTTTAGGTGCCCCCGCCACGAAGAACCCCATGTGTTGAAAATTAATCCGGAGCCCCTCACTACGGCGTGCCTCGTAATCATATCGCGGGTTTGGCGCGTAAGACTCCAGAATTATTTTTTTCAACGTAGTGAGTTCTGACAATACATTCATTAAAAGATTTGCCCGAACATATATGAAAACATGTTCAAATCCAAGAAGTCAAACTAAAGTACAGGCGCTGCCGTATTGGCGCAAAATTCAATAAAGGAAAACTGTTATTTATTATCTCCTCCAATAATGAACCTTTCTTCTGTCAAATAAATGCAGATAATCTTTAAAAGAAGAGTAGAATGCTAGACTAAACTGATAGCTTCAGACTTTCAGCTACTCTGTGGCATTATATTTATTAATTATTTCATTTTATTAATATTCTTCAATAAAATCACGCCGTTGCCCGAGCCTATAGCACAATATATACTGTGTGTGTCCCAGTTAACGTTGGCCAGGCTGATTAGCGAAAAAGAATATTAAAGAAAAGACGGCGCAAGGTACAATTATAACATTTACGTCGCTTGGTCGTCAGAGCTCTGATGCTCGAACACCGTAGTTATAAAAGTCGTATCTTGCACCGTGCTTCTTAAAAAAAATAAAAAAAATATTTTTATTTCGTTGAACAGCTTGGCTAACGTTAGCTGGGACACCTTATAGATGTAAAAAAAAGAAGAAAATATTCCATACGCGTCTCTTGCGTCGTCTTAATCAAAAATACGCTACGAGAGTGAGCAAGGTGCAATCGTCCGTTGATTGTGCCTCGCTCGCACCGATACACCCACGGGCTTCCCTCTCTTTTACGCACTCGGGCCTCGGGGAGGTCAAGGTGAAGCAGTTATGCGAAACCGCATCCGCAGCTCAAGCTTGATTGCTTTCTGCCCGCCGGAGAACGTGACGTGGTGCAATAAGACGCGCCGAGAGGTCTCTTTATTATTATCTCTTTTTTTCTACCCCTCCGAAACCGGAACTTAATCGCACTACCCGAGGGGCTGTATATATGAGTATGCAGTGCGAGTCTCACGTTCGCCGGGCCAGCACGCGTTGATACGGAACGAAGTATACACTGTACGTGTATAATCAGGCATATAAACCTGCCGCAGTCACGTGACCAACGTATTATGCGCAGTTTCTCCTGTTTTTTTTTTTTTTTTTTTTTTTTTTTTCCCGTCACTGTTGTTTTGTCGCGCACTTTTCGCGCTCCCAGTTTCGAAAGGCAGCAGGGAAGCCAGCCGATTTCATCACGCCCGTACATAAAGACGAAGCGGCTCTTATCTGTCTGCATATACTTGCCTCTTTGTTTCCGCTCGGCGCCATTCGCACTGTGCCAGTGGCAATAAAACTGTTTTATTGTCATATCTATGCTGCGCGCCGCTTCTGCACCGCCGTCATATCGCCTTGCCAATTACGTGCAGTGTTGCGCAGGCTCCACACTGTCGCGTCTCATTCGATCAGGATGATAGAGAATGCCGATCCCTCAATCCTGTTAGTCAACGCTCTCGTCCCGCGTCGACGTGCGCTCAGCTGCATCTATTTATACCGTTGCGTTTCAACGTAATCTCATACGAGGTTGAGTTTTCCTGCTTTTGTTTCGGTCTTCCTGTGACCTCATCGACCAATGTACATACTATCGGTCCACAGCCACGTCTCGTCCAATCAGGGGAAGGCAGGAAGTGCCCATCGTTCAACCTTATTAGCCAGTGCTTTCAGCGACGTCCTCCGCGTGGACGGGTTTAAAACGTGATATCGCGCGAGCCTCTCTGAGTTTTTCCATCCTTCGTACGACGTCACCAACCAGTATACACTATCTACCCGCCCAGCTGTTCCTCCTCGAGCCGTCTGCTCCCATTCCCGTCTCGAGAACAAGCTCGGCAGCCTGGTTAATGGAATTTTAGCTCCCCATCACGTGGTAATTCGATTGGGTTGATGCACTTGTACGATGCTTCGATGAGGGATTTTCGCTCCCTGGTTGATCAAAGCCAGCGGCAGAACTACAGAGCGTGAGAAACTACCGTGTATTGCGGTCTGTAGTCCGCGTCCGGCGTATGTATACCGCGGAATTAAGCTTATTTCGGCTGTGAGTGAAAGTTCTTTTTTTTTTTTTCTTACGTGGCCGCAGTTTGCGCTCGTTCTGTAGGGAATGATTTCGCTACAGAATGCTAACCGTGCACAGTGAATGTCACTGCTGAGTGCGCTGTGTGATTTCTACAAAAAAAAAAAAAAAGAAACAAGTATAGGTTCGGTTGTAATCCCAAGAGCAGGCCCACTGGAGAGCGCGCGATTTCACGTACCGCGCTGTCGCGGGTAGCCAGGCTTGGAACGAGGTCAACATCCACAAAGATCCACTATGTGCTTTCCACGAAATTGTTTCCCATTATCGACTGGGCAGGAGGACATTTCCATCCCCCCTCACCCCAAATTGAACAAACCTCAGGCTAGCACACTCAGACTTCTGCAAACACGTTCGTATACCATTCCTCGGTCCCTTAACAGGATAGACACTGACCACTCACAATCGTGCCCCAAATGTGGTCATGACTCATGCTCTTTTGAACACATGCTCTGGCCGTGCCCAGACCTTAACGCACCGACTGTTGACACCGACTAGGGATGGTTGATTAATTATTTTATTCGATTAACGATTAATATTTCATCATTCTATCATTTAATCTATTAATCACTTTAGATGCAAGGTTTTCCACCGATTAATTAATCGAATTTTCTGCCGGGAACCTTCAAGAAGGTTGGAACACAGTTAACTACTTTTGTAGGATCCTATTTTAATGTTTGAGACGTGCAATCATGTTCGGAACACAAGGGTATAAGCGTTTGATAAAGGATAATCTTTAACTTAACTAGTGCCATGTATCTTGCTTAATTCTGCTCTAATTGCCATTTTATAACATATATTGTTTATTATTTAGTCTTTATCAATTGATAAAGACTAAATATAGTTGGCACTAGTGACTTTTGAAAAGATAAACAATATATGTTATAAAATGGCAATTAGAGCAGAATTAAGCAATATACATGGCACTAGTGAATCCCTGTACTGTACAGTTAAACAAGAAATAATAAAAATGGCAAAGGTGAAAGGTGGAGTTCCACTAAAATGTGCAAGAAATTGCAATATGCACAGGGGAAAGAAAATTACTGGGTTAGGATTTTAAGCAACATGCTCTTTTATATAGAGCAAATGAATGTCAGTTGGCTGGGATGTTTGGGTGAAAGCGACACCTTCTCTGAATGGCCACTCAACCAGCATGCGAAAAAAAAAAAATTAACTTGTGGGGTTTTACGTGCCGAAACCACTTTCTGATTATGAGGCACGCCGTAGTGGAGGACTCCGGAGATTTCGAGCACTTGGGGTTCTTTAACGTGCACCTAAATCTAAGTACACGGGTCTTTTCGCATTTCGCCCCCATCGAAATGCGGCCGCCGTGGTCGGGATTCGATCCCGCGACCTCGTGCGCAGCAGCCCACCACCATAGCCACTGAGCAACCACGGCGGATAACCAGCATGCGAGACTAGATGCTCGGGCGCTATAAATTTGCTGGAATCGACGTGAACTCCATCGCTATGTCATATACATGCTCCAAACCGATGCGCATGCTGTGCCATGTCTAGTCGACTGTTGCGCTCGAGGTGGCGTTTGGACCAGGAATGCACCAAGCCTATCGACGAATACATCCGTTAGCAGGAATGAAGGAAAAGGGGTTTATGTTACATTATTTACACTGGATCCAGATATGGAACCTCACTCCGTGGAGGGGCACATTAAACGCCCGAGTTCACGTCAGGGCACGTCAGCACACACACTGCTGCACGAACGCTCTCCGCTTTTAATGCCGTCGTCTTCCCTAGGCGACTTGACTAGGAAATGAGATTACTGCATCGAGGCCAATCACAATCGTCGAATCGCTCGCGATATCCCGCCCATGGTATCGCACCGTTCTACCGAATTCCGCCTCCGATGTTGCTAAATATGCCCCCGCATATTTAGCAAGCGCTTAGCAACCTGGGAATCCGAGGTTGAAGCCGTTCCCACGGTAGCAGTCGACGTTGGACCTTTTCATCAATTAGGTCAGGTTTTCGGGCTCAGGTAGAGGGGCCTTTTGTTGACCCGTCAACAGTCGGTGTCAACGGTGCGTTGACTTCTGGATAGGCGCTGATGAATCGGTGGGGTTGCCTCGTGGTAAACGTCTAATTAATACCCTTGGCCGTGTTGAGACGTGACAGGACTGTGAGTGGAAAGACGATCAGCGACTGGGTTGCTATCGTATGCCTTGAATGGCGAGGGCATTTCAAGCCTCCGTCTTCGGGCGGCATGTGCGGTGTGAGGGAAGAAGAGGGAAGCGCTCGGCTCGGCATCACTCGGGAAAACAGTCGACAGTGGCACAGTCACAGCTGGTGCGCCGCCATTCCAGCAAGATTTCGAAATTTTCGCGCCACTCCTGTCAAACTTTCGAAAACGATTATAATCGAACAGGTCCAATCGAATAAGTCGATTAAATGAAATGTGGACATCGATGAAGATTAATCGTTTTACGGGATACATTTAATCCATTAATCATTCGATATTACCAACCCTACGCAAGACAGGGATAATTGGAGATCGCTGGGAGAGGCCTTCGTCCTGGCAGTGGACAATAGACTGATCTCGTTGATGATGATGATATATACACACCATGCCTCCAGTCTGGGTAAGAGTGACCGTCTTGATATTAGAGGAGCGCGTTTTACTGATACACGAACTTCTAGTAGGGATACAGATGTTGCACTGAAATACATGCAAGAGGAGTTAATCGCACTGAAGATTGCCATCTTTACGGACTCCCGCGCTGCCCTTGTATTAAACTGCAAAGAAGTGACACTCGTTGTACAGTTGAGCGCAGCATTACTGACTCTGTCAACAAAATTGCATTACGCGGGGTATCCCCCGTTGCCCACTGGATACCTTCGCATGTATACGTGCGGGTCGCCGGAAATGAAGAGGCTGATCGGCTGGCTTCAACTCGCATTCATAACGACTCTGGTATACTGCCCAGAAATTTAACGTAAGCTTGATGACGCTCGTCTGCCGATTCGTCGCCACCTCTTAAAGGAGCACCCAGACCAGCGTGACGCAAATGGAAGGTTTCTGACCCGTGTTCGCGGTCGAGGCTTGTCCCGCCGCGCTCGAGCACAACTAATGAAGCTAAGGGTTGGCTGTGCGAACGTGTTCGAACGTTCACACCGACAAGGACGTGTGGCCAGTCCATCGTGCACACCTTGCGGTTGCTGCGAGACACTTGAGCAGCTGATATTGGAGCGTCCCGCTTTCATTACATCGCTAGCGGTGTGCGACACCCGACCAATGTTAGTATACGCCATACAGTGGCTGTGCGTCTCGGTGCGATCAAGCTCATAGCGCTCTCCTTACTTTTATAGAAGGAACTAGCTTAGGTTCCTTGCTGTATAGCGCATTTCTTCTTGTTTTCAAATGACAAGAACTCGGACACTATTTCATCTAGTCTAGCATTCTTTCAGTAGCGTGACCTGCAGTGACTGGCCCCTACTGTGCGTGAACTGTATACTGTGTGTGTTTGTGTGTTCTGCTTTGATTCGTTGATACCTGTCGTCTTGCTCTTTCTTTCAGCTTTTATTCACTTCTTCCTGTCTTCCATTTCTGTATGTTTCTGTCCCCTCCTCCTTTCTCAAGAGAAGGCAGGCATTGTGCCCCTTCCGGTGGCAGTTGCCAGCCTCCTCCTCGCTTTCCCTTTCCTGACGCGTGTATATGTTTTCAAAACAAACATACATACAAACAAACAAAGAAGAAAACAACAACAACAATAATAATCGTACCGAAGGCACTGGGCACGGTGGTGGTGAAAGAATAAGATGACGAGAAGCGCTTAATTGCTTGCCTGCTTCGCCATAGCACCGACCGACGTGTTTCGGCCTACCGCTGGGAACCTAGAACTAGTGCTGCTAGGCAATGAGCCCCCATTGTATAATAATCTTATTATTCCACCCGCAGCGGTGCCTCATTGGATATGGCGTTCTGCCCCCGAGCACGAAGTCGTGGGTTCGACACCCGCGGAATACGAATATGCGGAGGCCGCATTCCGGTGTCGACTGAATGAAAAAAAAAATATTGTGCTTGGATTTGGCTGAACGTTAACGAACCTCATGTGGTCGAATTTAATCCGGAGGAGCACTCCACTGTATATAGCGTTCCTCGTAGACAGTGTATTTAACCTGATTTGAACTCGTCATTCATCCTTATAGTGATCATTCAACGCAAGTTCAGCGCAAGATACAAACCGGAACTTACGGTATACCCCTAAGGCATAGCGGCCAAGGAGTGCAGCTCTCTATCGTTTAGTACGGCGGCGCTGCTGCTGCAGGGAATTGATTTACGCACATGGGATGCGCCACATTATGCGAGCGAGATTCCAGCTTGAAAGCCGCGGCCGCACGTGACAGGCATGATCTGCCGCGGTGACGGCGAAGTCGCACGTGAACCGCGCGGAGCGGGGCTTGTGCATTGTCGAGTGGAACGACAGAGTGAAGAGAGGCAAAGAAAATGGAAATGACGGGGTTTCAGTCGGTGGCTTCAAAGGGGGAAGAGTGCCTTGGCTCCGCTTTATTATCGCGGCAGATAAGGCAAACTTCGTGCGGGGCGTCACGTATGGATATATATATATATATATATATATATATATATATATATATATATATATATATATATCACGTGAGGGAGACCAGACCGTGGAAAGAAGACTGATCGCTTCCATCAATGCATAGTAGCAGAATTCGAAGAGGCACGAGAGCTTGTATAGCTGTAGCGAGGCACGCCTGATTTCTCTCGCTTCTCGCTTAATAATGCCACCTTATTTTAAATTTTTTTTTTGTACGCCCGTACTCGCGCGTGTGTCCCAAGTGTATGTATACGCGCCGCAATAAAATCTGGCTGAAGAATGCGGAAGAGACGCCAAATGTTCGAGTAGCAATAACTTTTTTCTTTTTAATTTGAGAGTTTGCGGTGCGGCATAAAAAGTGCGATTTATTTGTTTCGTTTTTATCACCAGTCCACTATGTTCTTTGTGAGACATATGGAGTTGTCACAGATTTGTATATATATATATATATATATATATATATATATATATATAATCTTCCCTGTCACAGTGGACCACACTGTATACGCACGTGCACTGGTGGAATATATATATATATATATATATATATATATATATATATATATATATAGATGTATAGAGGAGAGCGGATGGCGATAAGTAAAATAAATAAGTAAATAAATAAATAAAACAGGCACACAGTATTGAGGAGCAGCGCCCCTTTGAAAGCCTTACGGCCCGGCGATGAAAATCGATCGCCGAGTATAGTTCCGCATTGAACGGCCACGCGCGTGTCCGGTGCATTTTGCTGAATGAAGTCCACGTGAAATGAAGAATGAACGAAGAGAACAAACATCCTGCTTGGTATTGTTTTAGTTGCTTTCTCTCTTTTCTTTCTTCTCTTTCTGTGTCTGAGCCACAAATACATCGCGTTTCGACCGTTTCTGCAGCCATTTTGGGCTGAATTCGCGTCCGGACGTCAAAGCACTAGACGCATATACGCGGAAGATACTCCAACATAATATCTATAACCGAAAAGCGGGAACCTAGACCACATACTGCACAAACTATATATATATATATATATATATATATATATATATATGTATATATCATTTCCGTTATGACGTGCGCCTTATGTTCGCGCGCCACGTACCTTATGTCTTTCTTCGTTAACCGGTCTCTTGTTGTTACGCTTTTGAACAGCGCATCCTTTTTGAACGAGTAACTATGCTTGTCCCAAAGTTTATTTCGCGCACCTGGGTTAATATTGCATATAGAGTTCTCGATGCGGTGCACGAGGCAGGTATGAACGATCAGTGAGGATTAGCGAGTCAGGAGGTGCACTCAAGGAGGGGCAAGACGACAGTGAAAAGGGAAGATGACGTATGTACTACGTTCACTCTAGTTGGGGCACGAGCGCACTATGGTCGGCACGACCTGTTGCAGCAGAAGACGGACGGACGGACGGACGCGCACTCACTCACTCACTCACTCACTCACTCACACACACACACACACACGCGCACACACACACACACACACACACACACACACACACACACACACACACACACACGCGCGCGCGCGCGCGCGCTCATGCACGAGGGCGAATCGGAAAGTCTTTGCCCCTATTTTTTTTAGCCAAATTACGGCTGTAAATGCTAAGTCAACACATCTACTCCCAGCGGTGGACCTTTCTTGAACCGGCCCGGCCTTATCTGCCGGTAGCTGGGCGACACGGCGCTGTTGTTATTTGTTGAATAGGGAGCCTACACGAGGAGGCGCGCGACATGTAGGCTCCCTATTGTTGAAGATGGCGGTTGTGCTTCACACTATGGTCCCTAGAATATTCTAGGGACCATATTCCCATTTTCGCGGCATACGAGCAACGAAGTGTGATTCGTTCTCTACGGGGCAAGGGACCAACGCCCATCAAAATCCACAGTGCAATGAAGCCCGCGTATGGGGAAAGGTGCCTCGCTTTGAGAAGTGTCAGGTGGTCTTGTTACTGTTACGTTTCGCCTACGACGCGCGGTATAGCCGGCGCGGATGCAACGGACGCCGGGGCTTCGTTCAAAGCGGCGGACATTTTGGCCCGTTCGGAGCTGCCGCAAAGCCTCCCCGCCAAGCGCGTCCAGGCGTGTTTCAGTGCCACGTGTCTTCGTGTGTGCGTGTGTGTGTGTGTGCCCACGCTTGTCAAAGCGCGGCAGCCGGGGAGAGGAGCTCCCCAAGTGTGAAGCGAGGAGGCCTGACCGGCGCCGGGTTGGCGGATGCGTCACTACACTCGCCTCAACATGTCTCTCAGCGTGTCCGTGCCCGCCGTCACGTGGCCTCGTCACGAGGCCTTCCTTCTTGCCCTCAACTGCGAAAGTATAAGAGCAGCTGCTCCCGGACGCCGAGAGAGGCTCCGATTTCTTCTGTTGAGTAACGTGCTCTCCCGTCTCTCCACTTCGGTCGACCTGACCGCCCGCTCTTTTGCGATGTTAGAATAAACAAGTTGTTCTGTTACCAGTCGACTCATGCTTTGCCGGGACCTTCGGATGCTTCCAGTTGTGCCCCAGGCCGCCAGGCCAACGCTACCCTTGGGGCTTGCGACCCATTTGCAACAACGGGCGTCAGCGCTCAGATTCTAACATTACGAGTTCGCAAAAGGCCGTGGAGCCTTGCACGACAATGAGCGTTCGAGGAGGCCGCGTGCGTCGCTCACTTTAGTGCTTTGAATTTAGTGCTGCCATGGGAGAAATATCTGCACCGGAGTGGGGACTATGTGGAAAAAAATAAGGTAAGGTACGTAGAATAGTGCATACATTTGTAATTACCTGTATGCACCTTATTTTTGGCTAATAAAAAAAATAACAGGGGCAAGGACATTCTGATTCGCTCTCGTAAAAACGCAGCGAATGTCATTTCGCGCCTCTTACCTCTCCGTCGGAGACTATATTCTCCTTATATGCACCCTAGATCTACACTGAGGGACGGTGTTGCCGAGAGGGCAGAGTTTTAGAGGTGTGAAAGATCGTTTTGGAGTATAGTGTGCTCTTTTCCATTGTTCAATACGGCAACAAAGCTCGTCAATCACTCGCACACATACACGCGCACGACACGATGACGATTATCGAACGTTGTTGGACAAAATGAGACCCTAAAGGGCGCAACGTTCGCAAGCGTGGTATAGTTGCCGCTCCTTAATTTGGTGCATCTTCCTGTCTTATTTACCTCTTTGAAGAAAACTCTGTCCGTGTATAACGCATGCACGTTTTGATAAAGGCAGCTTGCGTGAGGCCCAAATATACCCAGTTTCCTTCTACGTGATCGGTCTGTTCCCAGCAGCGCGCAAGCGCGTACATCACAAGGGGCTATCAAGTCAGGTTCTATTTTTATTTTTTCAGTTCTGTTTCTCTCTCTCTCTCTCTCGCTTAGTCTCTTTATTACGAGACAACGATTCGCCCGAGCAGGCACTTCCTTAACCTCGGTTTTATTCTTTCCTTCGCACTGCCGCCTCAGCTCCTCGAACGAGGAGCTGAATGATGAGCGTATAAACGCGGGCGGAAAAGCGACGGTGCGAAGGTATTTCTCGTTCGCCGATTGCGCACCTCCCTCTTCTCCTCTCCTTACCTTTCCTCCTTATTATTTTCCTCTCTCGACGACAGCGGAGCAAGAGGCTCACCAGGTACTCCCTGTGCACGGAATCCAGCGGAACTGTGAAGGTGCTACTGAATGTCGTCCGCCAGACCACGTGAGACACCCTATTCCCTTACATTGTTGCGTTACGTCCCTTGGCTCTATCGTCCGTATATATGTATTGTGTACGGGGAAGGGAAAGGTCGCTTATATGTGCATCTCCAATTTCGGTGCAAGTCCAGAAAGAAAAATGAAATAGAAATCGTTACGCGAAACCGCTGCGACTTGTTAGTGCTTCAGTATTGTAGAATGACAGGCCATCGTCGCCTCTTTTTTTACTCAAAGTATAAAATATGGAAGTGGCATATCGTAATGCCATGCCCACTTTTCTTGCGTAAGGCCCAATCCGACATGCACTCGGGTATAGGTTCGTAATCGAGTTCACCGCAGTCGCCACGTACTGCAGTAAATAGCGATATTATTTACTCAATAAATAAAGATTAACGTTCGCGCAGCTACAACTGGAAACTCGAGGAGACGGAAAGGTCGCTGCAGGCGTGTACAAGATTCCGCAAAAAAATGTTCACGCACCTTTTTTCTGTCTTCCTGGGGACTTAACGTCGTCTGCGTTCGTGCTTCGCGTAGAGTCGCCTCGCACATTCCGCGTTGGCACGTTCGGGTGTTTTAAACTGCTAGATTTGGGCATAGCAGACACACTAGCTCGGCGGGACAATAACGATGCGATGGTCGTACGTCCAAACGATGGTACACAGCACAAACAACTGGAAACTCAAACGATAGCGCTTTCGCGCCCCCTTTTTTCACAGGGCCGCAAGGCTCTTAGCCAGCGAAAACAGCGCTTAAAAAATAAGGAGGGAAAAAAATAAAAAGAACGAAAGAAAGATAGGCCTACTTTTAAACAGTGCAGGCATAGGGCAGTCTCAGTTCAAATGTTTACGTTTGAGATACGAGTGGATGCGTCACGAAAGGCTCAAGTGGACGTTTTCGATAGCGAAACTGGAAAGGAAAAAAAAACAAAAAACAAGAAACCAATTACCGCTCGCACGGCTCGAAACGCGCCGCCTTCGACGCGCTAGGACTTACGTCACATCCGCCAGCCACCAGGTACACGCGTCGTCTGCTTAGGTGCTATTTAAAGGTTGCTAATAAGAAAATGAGACAACTACCAGGCCTGCAGCTTTGCCAAGACTGCTTCAGTAGTACATACTTTCTTGCCTGCCACGTCACGTGCACCGCCTCATGCGCGCGAATAAATGGTAACAATGTTAACGTGGTAATTTACTCTGAAACGCACAGCTCGCGAAACAGAAGCGTATCCCCGCAGGCTGGCTGTACCCGGTTTGGAGGCAAACCGGATGTGACGTGTGCCAGTGGCGTACTCCCTGCCCCCAGATAGGTACTTGTACGCCTAGGGAAAGACGCTGCTAGGTGCTGCTGCTAAATCCCTGTGGTTTCTGCCAGCCACATGCGGCCATTGCCGGTTCACGTAGGTTGGTTCGCGTGGTCTTGTTACGCCTCGCTGGATCGTGTTCAGTCATGCCGTCCTTGCGCGGCGCGATTGTCGGTGAGTCAGGTTAAATTCTTAAATAGGTCGCGCCTGCGCCTAATTGAGTCTATAAAAGCCTGCACATTGAGTTTTGCTAGCTACAATGCACTGCGGCTGGCGTGAGCTGTCTCCACGATGCGCTTCGAGCGTGTCGATTTCGCCGTTCTTTATGTTGGCGTTAACGACCTTGAAAGCAACATGGATCCACAAGAAATGTGCGACAACATCAAGGTAAGTCTACTGAAATCACAAATTTGAAACAATAAGCGCTAATAGTTGTTTTCTTTTAAATTTTAGGCCTTGATTGTTCAACGAGACGGCCCCCGTCGTGCTGGTTTTCAAGGTGCTCCCTCGCTGCCTAGAAGATGCTGATGCGAAATAGAAAATGCAAAAACGTCGCTTGCTCAACCGCAAATTGACGGCTACGCTGAAGCGCATGCCGTGTCTGCGGAATTTGAACCCCCGAGGTATGGACCCCCTTTTTCCAGCGGCATGCCGTTACATACCGTCAGGAACACGCTTGGCTTATTTCTGACTCGGTAAAAAATGTTTCACTTTTTCTCGCTTCTCGCTGCGGAAGAAATGCGGACCGTTTGTCGTGGTTGTGTCTCCATTACAGGGTGGCATTACTGCGGTGAATAAAGCAAGTGTTGCCGTACATACTGTGCGCATTTCACCCTTTGTTGGGCGGTCGGAAAATATTGGTCCCACTTTTCAGGGCTACTTCGCTATTATGTAGCGGTGAAGTGTATTTTCTACCATTGAACATTCCTGTGTAGATGTGTTTCTGAATCACGTTAAGCACATTTTTTCGTCCATTTCTTTGTCAAACAACGCGATAGAGTGATTGCGCAGATTGTTTACTTCCCTTTCTACAATGTTTATTCTGTCGCCTTCCTTCAAACCACCACAGCGGCAAATGGACTTTTTTTATCGAAATTCCGCGTTTTCATAATAGCTGAATTTTGGTGCGGTTAGGTGTCTAAATTTCTCGTACCCACAGCTACCAAAACAGTTGATCAAATTATTAGCATCGCGAACAAATCGCATTCCTACATATGCGAGCTGCTACATATGAGCCCTCCAGAATTTTCAAGAAGCATCTTTTTTCTAAGAACCCTTGCAATATTGGAAAGCCCTGATTGAGGATTCTCATACAAAGCATGCTCAGTAAGTATAATGAAAACATGCACAAACAATGTATAATGTACTGGGTACTCTGGCTGCTTCTAATCACATTACAGGTGACCACGAGTAGGTAGAAACGGGCCTTGAGGCTGTATAGTGGGACGTAATATTCCCACTTTTCGCTATTACTGAATCGTAGTCAGCTTTGAGATTTTACGTTATGTAAAAAATGCTTCATAAAAAAAAGCACTAGTAATGTCTCGGACACAAAGCGGCCTGTTCTCTGCTTGCGTCTATGAAAGGGTTAAGATGCACACACTATTCAAAGGTCGCATTGAGAACTGAGTTGCAGGCGCTACTATGCTCCGCAAGCAGCAGGATACTAAAAGGAGAAATGAGCAACACCGTACTGCCTTCATTTCTTCAAACCCTTCAACAAAGCTTGAACAAGAAATGCACGCGAGGGTGTCACTACAGACAGCTGCGGCAACACTGATGCATGCGCGAGAATATAAAATGAGGTGCAGCTGTGCGGTGCACGCTGCCATGAAGTTCGAATTACAGTTTCCCCCTTGCGAAACTACCGGAAAGGACATATTGCATCCATCGGTGTTAGTATATTTTCTAGCATATTTTCTTGTTTTCAGCCAACATACACATCCCCGTTAAATCAAATAGATCACTGTAGATGGCGGCCACAAGCATATTACAAGGACTGTGAATTGGAAGCTGTTAGCTACCTGTGGCACAAAGTCATGCAAGGGTACACGTAGTCTTTGTGTGCACATTGACTTCATGTTTTACCAATTTGACTGGCTCCTATTGCACTCCGGCTGAATAGCAATAACACACAGGCCACTTTACGTTCGAGCTACTCGAAAGCTTGCATTAGTGAAAAACATCTAAACTTTTTCTGGTACAGCCGTGCGTTGTTCGAAGTGTCTCAATGCATTGCAGTGATTGAACAGGCACATATTGGCTGTACCACTTGGATTTCAGCGTGCATGCGTTGGCTGGACAAAAAATTCTACCATATTTTACCTCCAAACTTTTGCTCACGATTGGAAAGCGCTGTTTCTGTTGTAAATAGATGTGGCTTGCACACAAGGTATGTGCATGCTAAGTGTCTTGGTAAAGAAAAGTAAAGGTATGCTGCATGAACAGAAGGTGCTGCAGCCACATAACCTGACCTTTGATCTTCATTATGCTCACAGATTGAAGGGATGGAACTAAGTGCGTGTCATTTAGATGCTTGATTTCAGCCAGTTAAATTTGCCAACATGGGGATTCAAACCACTGGTGTCCATCTGCTGTTGGGCTGAACACTCAATTTAGTGAGACTACTAACTACTGCGTTCATTGGTGCTGACAGATATAAAGTCCGTTGTAGCTCGGCATTACTGTATTCTGTCACCAAAATGCTAGAGAACCATTTGAGATCCTTCGATGTCAGCATCCTCATAATCAGTGGGCACCCCATAAGAAAAATAGGTCAACTTTGGCTGGTATCCTTGCAAGTGTGAGAAGGCTAGGCCACAGAAACTCGTCTTTCTGATTTGTGCACTATTCAGCCACGTTAAAATGTGGGGAGCCTAGACATCTAAAAGACGAGGAGCAAGCAAATTGAATGCAGCTACCAAGCAAAAAATGTGGAAGCGTAAGCTGTTGATTTTTTACTCTAAAGGCACGTTCACACCAAAGACGGAGCGGCTAAACCGAGCAAAGCTCTTGGCCAGGGGATAAAAGTAGGCGTTAAACGAGGCGGCAAGCCCGATCGCTTGCGGACCACTTTTCCCGCCCGCCAGAGCTGTCCGATTTGCGGCGGCCAATCAGAACACCAGACGACGCTGGCGTGTGCTGCGCGATAAGGATGGACGACCGGTGCCACGAGACGGCGACAAGTGCGCCACGAAAACGTTAGATGCTCCGCCTCGGCGGTGCGGGCAGCCAGGCAAGCCGCCCAGTATACAGGGTGTTTCAGCTAACTAGTGCCGAGGCACAAAGAAACAACTAGACCTGCAGTACTCAAATACAATCAATTCAGTAGACTACCCTGTTGAGCAACTTTAATACTTACGGCTCATTGAGAAACGTCTAACTGCTTTATTTTTATGAAGATAGCTGCTGTGGTTATTTTTTCAGGACAAAAGAAAGTGCACAAAATCGAAAAAAGTACCATGCAACTATGCACTTTTTAGCAGTGACGAACAAATGAACAATGCGGCATGCAGACAGGATGTAAAAAATATGCAGATCCGACACACTGTGAAAATTATGTAAGCAGCTTTCTTTGCTGCTTGTGTTCATTGATGGCATTTGGCAGTGATATGTTAAATGTTACCTTGCATGCACCACTTGTGTTCATAGTACACAGAGCTCATAGGCAGACGTGCGCTCCGATGCTCAAGGTGGTGTTGTGCACCATCCATATCCTGTGAGAGTAGTGGCACTGTCATTCCCTCACACGGCGCATCGCATGGCGGGTGAGGTAGAGAAATCCGTTTATTGAATCCTTAGGAGAAATAGTTGCTGCCACGTCCTGTGCCCGACAGAGCAGTGCCTGCTGGCCACACAGGCTTCTGTCATGCAGCATGGCCTCCCAGTGTTGTAGTGTAGGGACATTGAAGTTTTGATGCTGGACCACCACTTGCATACTGTCCTTTTGACGCCGTGGTGCTGTATTGCAGCTTTGCATCTGCACATCCTGTCTCAATTGTTGGCATGGACACACTTGCAGTGTTTATTTTTTCAGAAATAGCATAAACATGCCATACCACACCTTGAACTATCATTATAATATTTTTAGTTTGCCACCACAACTGTCACCATGTCTAGATGTAGTATTTTTCTTTTAAAGAGACTCTATACGAAGGATGCTTTCTGATGGCATCTTTACCTTCTCGTATGATCATTCAGCGAGCACAAAGTGCTGCAGCTTCTGCAATGCTTTTGTTTATTCCTTCCAGGCACACTACTGCCAATGTATCATTAGCGCTGAAATAGAATACCGCCCGTTGCTCAAAGCAGCTTCAATATAGATTCCAATCGGAAGAATAGGCAGACTTGTGGCAGTATACAACTTTCTATAGCCATAAAAGGCAAGCTAGCATAGTGGGGCATCTCAATGCTTGTAAAAGCATTCAACTGCATGTATCTCCAAATAACTAAGCTCAAGCAGACACTGCCAAAATTCGTGCTTCTCATGGTGAGTCGGTGCGGGAACTTGAAGGTGGCGCTTTTCCTTCATTTTTGTGTCTCTTATGGTTTTGCTAAGGCTCTTGCCACAGCAAAATTCCTCTTGTGGTATTTTAGAAGGGTAATTTAATAATCACCTAGGCGATGTCATTTCCTTCATTTGGTTGCACTGTGTGCATCAGTGCAATAAATGGGTCAAATGGCTTAATACGAAATGTCGCCAGGCCATTTTGGCACGACACTTGTGGATAACATTTTGGTGTGGCTTGGGCGAGACTGAAAGAGAGAAATTGACACATACAAGCACAAAGGCCAGGCACTGTTCCCTTGTGGCCTACACAACCACTAGAATAGCAGCTAGTCTTATCAATTCATACTGAGTATCACAAAGTGTAACATTGCAAGAACTGTAGCTTGGTTGATGAGACAAGGCACTTATAGCTGTAGCTGAAACGTGTGGTGTGATCAACATGTACAAGGTTACAATACTCTACACCCTTTTTGTATTTAAGTTTTTAACTTTGCCCACAATCTGATTACAGCTTTCCAGAGTTCCTTGGAAAATCCTCCCGTGCACCTGCCATGTACATTGCCCTCCTCCTCGATGTGGCGTGCAAGATGGCAGCAGCAGCTGTGGGAACAGTTGAAGAGAAGAAAGGTCCACTTTATAATAGGTTGTATGTAAATAAAACTGATCGACCTCAACTGATTCGGCTTCCACTTTTGTCAAGACAATTGTCAGCAAAGCAATGGAGCAATTCCAGTAGGGCGATCGTAATAGTGCATAGAAATTCTTGGAAGCCCCGTCAGCTTTCTTGCTGTTAACAAGCTGTCTTGGTGAGGTGGTTTAGGCAGGGAATGCCAATTCATGAGGGATGGTCATGGCCACCATGCAGCATTAATCAGTTCTCTAGACCGAGTGCACTAATGTCACATGATACATTTTCAAACCTCGCATGCTTTCTTTGGGGCTGAGAAAATTAATGAAGCATGAAACTCGGCATGTTGCAGTTTTCAATTAACCATCACTGCATTTGTCCATTCTTGAAACAAATTTTATTGTACCAAATGCATACAGAATGAATTTGTGGAATATCCAAAGTACATTTTGCTTGTGTTGGTCAAGCAGCTGGCAGAACAAAACCACTAAGTTCCAAAGCAGAAAGGTAACACTTCTTTTGAAGTACACAACTGGCGAAACAGTGTTGCTAACACACGAGTGCAAAACTTGCCGCCGATTAAAAAAAAAGGGAGCTGCTACACACCACTTCGTTCCTTGACCATTTTTTTTCTTTTGTGGCTGATTTTTAAAAATCCTTGCTATAGCAAATGCAAGGACATCAGAAAATCAACGCACAACAGATATTGGTGCAATGGTGTAAAGTAATGAAGATATAATTTTGCATGCACATTATTTAGTCTGAAATAGAGGGATACAGCACAAACGTTACTCTTCAATCCCAATAAAAAATATGGAACTCGAGGGCTACGGATAAATCTTGAGGGCCTCGGATTCTGTAATGTGCAGCTATACTTAAGTACACAAGCATTTTTGGATTCTGCCTCTACCTGGGTGCAGCTTTGTGACCTGGAATGAAAAGCCACAGCCATCGAGCTGCTGCAGTGGCGACATCACAGTAAAAGGTAATAGCGAAAAATTTAAACAATAATATGGCCATGCAACTTCCACATCAGATAGGTCACCTGAAGCTTCTATTTCCAATTTTTCTGGTGTTGCATAGGACAAAAATTTTGAAAAGTGATAGTGTACGATTTTCATACATTAACAATTATGCATATCTAGTTTTTTTTTTTTTTAACCATGCAGCTATTTAGCAAAAAGTTTTGAGCACAGAGAGCCTGTCGTTCTTGCAAAGGAGTTTCTGGGTGACGAGGACACACTTTGCTGCTAATGCGAGTTTCAGAAAATTAATTTTGAAAAATTCAGTCACTTTTTTATTAGTAACTTGGCGGCAACCTTCTAAATGGCATATTTGGAGGAAGTAACATGTGAACGCACACCCTTTCTTTTTCGAAATCTCGAAAATTGCACTTATTTTGAAATATTCATTATGGCGTTCAATTGAGTACAATCAAAACTTGGTGCATCCTGCTCCACATCAGGCGGCAGTGCCCTGTCAAGAAGTGTGGGACAAAGCTTAAATGATAGCCTGACACGGCACACTGATGCACATGCTTGCCAGGCAAAGTGTGTCGTATCAGCTGCTACAATGACTGGCCAAGATGTTGTTTCAGACTTTCTCGAGCCTGTTGTCGGGGGTGTTTCCATCTGATGAGGTAGCGGGACCTTCTTTTCTGCGCTCCCAGCACACTCGGTACCAATATTGCCTTGATTTACCAGTGAAATTCAATGATGAATATCTTGAATTAGGTGCAACTTTCAAGATTTGTAAGAAATGAGAGTGCTATAAAATGTGACTGCCTCCAAATTTGTGGAGTTCCAAAATAGAGGAATTCCTCTGCAAGAATGCCACATTTGCTGCGCTCATAACTTTAAAACAAGAAAATCTGTATGGTAATAAAAGACACCCTGTACATATACAGTGTGCATTGGAGCATTTCATGCAACCAATATTCAAGCACCTTCTGTCTACAAAGAATTCATAAAGCAAATTTATGCTTGGAATCAGTTACGAGCACTGGAAATGCAAACACTGTGACGAACCCTGGTCACATGCCAGGCATTGTGTTGCTGCTCTCTGCGTAGGGCCTATGAATAAAAACCACCTTCAACATTACACAGTAAGCTACCAATTGCTATGTGTAGGAAGACTTAGTTCTTCAAATGCAATTATGACCTAGACATTCTAAAGCTTTTCTGATAATGTACTTTTAGTGAACAAGTACCCCAAACTTGAACAACTCTGAAGCTATAATGCCATTATTATCTGAAAGATGCACTACACATTTTTTTAACGCAGTAAGGAAACATTCATAATCGACAATGCCACCATAGACATGAGAGTCATATAATATTGCACTGCGTGCAGCAAGGATAGCACAATCTCGCACAAAAGATTAGCCTCTCCCGCAGACTTTGAGGGCTTCTTTATTATGTCTCACTTATGATGCCGTGACATGGTACGAAACCATGATGACGTAACTTATGATCATGAGTTACTCTTGAATGAAAGCTTATGCACACATGCATATTCCTGCATTGTAACTCTGGAGTGCACTTACAGTAAGGACACTGTGAAAAGAAGAAAAGGCCAACAGCAAGAACCAGGCAGCGCAGTGCTGTTTGCACCTTCTCGGCTGTTGTCGGTTTAAGTCACCTTCACTGCAGCAGAGTCGTGTTATGCGGCGAAGCATATTTAGCATCATGCAGTGAAGCATATCTGAAGTTAAAGGGGACACTGTTACGGGGCCCCTGCTGGTGCTTATGGTTACCCGACACTATCAGCTTAAGTACTCGTACTGTGACCTCTTCATGCATTTGGACAACACCAATCGCCATGTGAAAACCTCTGTTCACTACTAATCTTGCTAAGAGCCTAAATTGTTTCCAAACTACAAATTTCACCAAGTGGCAAACTTGGCAATGCTTCTGGAACCTCTTTCTAAAGTACTTTAATACTACCAGGATGCTTCAATGTCAAACTGGATTAAAAACCTGGGATGAGATTGCGCAAGCTTCTAGCTTTCTGACTGTTTGCTTCACCTTCTACATCAGTGAGTAGGCAGCGTTCAATAGGCGCTCCCGCTTCACCAAGCAGACGACCGCTGACGAAAGCACGGTGAAAGCGAATAATGAGAGCGCAAGCAAACATTCAGAATGCAAGATCTCGCCCTTGGATTTAGAGAAAGGAAGGATAATTTCAACACCAAGGAACACCAACACTGGGCAACATTCATGCACTAGCTTTGTCAGTTTTTTGATGCTCCCACTACTTGTGCTGAGGTCGCGAGAAAAGCCCAGAGAGAGTATACAATTCGAGAATCATGTACCTCTTACATTGTGGATGTCCTTGCACTGTGCTAACGCATGAACACCACCACGTCTCAAAATGATCGAATGAGACATATTAAAGGCACAAACACTGTTACCTTATACGTCCTTGGTATGCAGAACCCCAGCACCTCCACCACTTCTAAGGAACCGCTTTATTCTTGCCGAGCTAGAGCTATGGCGAGGAAGAAGCGACACACACTACGTACGGATGAGGAAGATGAAGGAAAGTCACATTGCGCTCACAATATCGCTAACGTGGTAGTTTCCCAAAGGAAGCGGTCACACCACTGCATATAAAGTGTATGCACAGGGATTCTCATATGTCTTCCCTGTCCAAGGGACTGGTGGCAAGCACCACAAAGCAGCACTGGTCAGGTGCATTCCAATTAAATTCTTAAGAATTGAGAAAAGGCCGATTCAACACAAAGCAACGACCTGACACCCTTGCCAACAAACCTGTTGAACTGGCATTAAGTTTCAGATATTTGCGGCCACACATATGTAAACCAATGGGCAAGGTTCTGACTGGTGTTGTAGAAGTCGCGGGGCGCTTTTTTCGTTGCGACGATAGATCGGATTCATTTACAAGTAGTGCTCCAGGAGGGCACATGTAACCGGCAAACAGAGGCCTCAGGAGAGCATTAGATTATAATCAAGGAGGCGGCAGGGTACCCAAGGGGCAGCGGAGGGATCAAAACTGGAAGCAGGGCGGTCCCAAACTGGAAGCAGGTTATGTTGCCCAAACTCACGGACCACCCTGACTCCAGCCTTGTCCGCGAAAGCGGACAGCTGATCTTAAAATGCGTCAGAAAATTCGGAAAGTACGACTTACACACAGCCTACAGACATCAAGATATACTACTAGCACGCGCAGGCCTCGGCGAGCCCCAACCCATGGACCAGTCCGCGTTCTAGCTCTGGTGTCCCCGTTACCGATTTGGTGTCCTGGAGACGCCGCCAATAATATGAAATAGTGACACGTTGTTACTAGTAAAAAACACGATTTAAGCCGCTAACGCTACGTTCAGCACTGCCGCGCCCAACAACTTCTACAACGCCTGTGAGAACTTCACCAAGCAATGGTTGTTCTTGGCAATACTAAGAACTTGTAAATTTTGTGTACCGCTCATGCTTAACTTTGTAGTGCACTGTGGCTTAGTGAAGCACTACGATTGCGTGTAGCATACGTACACATCTTACCTGATAGACGGTGAACGGGGTCTTGTACAAATATCCGCTGAAGAAGAAAAGACTACACCTTCACATGTGTTAAAACACATGCCAAACTTGAAAAAACAGACGTACAATGAACCTCCACACGTTAAAATAGCAAAAGCATCACTTAATAGTCGAAAACTATTGAAAACCTTGCAAACGCCATGGCAAGCGCAAATCCGCCATTGCTGCTGATATTGATGTTGATCAGGCTGTCCCCTTGCGATCGAGTCGGCAAGCGCGTGGAAGCGCGTTTCTTTATTCTATGGAAGCGCAATGTAGCCAAAATAAACAAATAAAACTGTGAATCAACTCCAAATACACACACGCAAAAGAAAAATCGTCGGGATTCTCTATAACGACGTTTCCAACCCCTAGACCGATATTTCATACAGCTTGTTGCATTAAAATACCTGCAGTGCATCGTTTTCATAACGCGCAAAAAAAATTCTGCACTTAAGCTTACCCGCACAAACACGCGGCGCAAATTCGTAGAACGCCACCAGTGCAGCCCCCACCCGCCAAGAAAATATATGACTAGTCAATAATAATAGCATATAATTATAACGTGAGCGTCGGCGCAATCAATGGAGAATTCAATTTTATTTGTTATAGAAAATCAAATGCAATGCAGTAAACAATGGATAGAATTAGGCATATAGCTTCCTGGAGTCTAAAAAAAATCTGCCTTGAAACTTGACGTGGTGACACGGCAAATTGTGGGTATACGATTGAAAATAATTGCTATAGTGTGTTCGTGTATGAGTAAGCTTCTCAAAAGGAGTTTCAAGTGTTTCCATGGTATGGCAAGCTTATATCTTGATTCATCAAGTTTTTTTTATTCATATTGTTCAATTATGTTTAAAAAGCGAATTGTAAATCCCAATGGTTTTGTTTTTTACCGGGGGAACACAGAGTTGAGCCACTGTTTTGAAACAAACTTTTATTTAAAGGTAGTTACAAGTAACACCGACACCCTCGCTCATGAAAATCCCAATGGTTGTGTTTTTTACCGGGGGAAACACAGAGTTGAGCCACTGTTTTGAAACAAACCTTTATTTAAAGGTAGTTACAAGTAACACCGACAACCTCGCTCATGATAAAACAACTTTCACTCGCTGTGTCCAGACACTTGGTTCAAGGTGCATGTAATGCTTCATCTCCAAGCTTTGCGTGGTTTCTTAAAGGCATTGTGAAATCTACACGGTGTTTTTATTTTACACCTCCTCATCTCATAGCACAAGATCTGAAATGCGTGAACAAGAAGAATCAGGCCAGCACATATTCACAGAAATGAACTCTTCACAGTGCAGTTGACAAGTGCAAAAATTACAGCAGAAACTGCCAGTCACATGATATGAGTACAACATAACTGTTCTTTTTGCGGGAAAGCCTCAGTCCCATGCCGACATTAACCTATATGGTGGTCATCACTGGCAATGTTTGAAAGATTTTCATAAAATAAAGACTGAATGTCTGGAGTATTTATCATAAGGGAAGTAGAAACTCGCACATCTTCTAAACAGCCCTTTGCAGTGCTAAATGTATGCTGGCTATTGATAGTAATAAATAGTATGACTGTTACAACTGTTAAACAAGACAAAAGCTCACAGGAATATGAAGGCTTGAAGTGATAAACAGTGTTTGGAGGGGGAATGTAGCTGGAGTGAACCTTTTGACAAAGATTTGTTTTCGTCAGTGCCGCAATTAAGTTCGGCACAGCAATCTTTATGCACGCTTAGCTCACTTTCCCACACCCTCAATGTAGGATGAAGAGGAGAATAAGAAAGTGCGTAGAATGAAGTTGAAGTGTAGAAAAGAAATGGGGAGACAGTGAAAGAGAAGGTAGGAGCACTGTTGTAGATTATTCTTCGAAGGCTACTCTTCCAAAAGAAAAAAAGAAAAATATTAAATGTGTAAGGAAGCATTGCCAATTGTTATTATGCCTACTCAAGTAAGAGATGCACCATAAGGGATGCAATATAAAACTGATCTGATATGTAGAGTGGCCTAAAGCTTTCTGCATAGTCTTGACAGGCATGACAGCACAGCACTACTGCACCACTTCTCTCTTCCTAACTGCACTGGAGGCTTGTTACCAGTAATCGTGCCCTGCTGACATGGTTATCTCTTGTTTCTATGTTGCTGTCCCTAAGCTGTTATTTAAGGACTTCCTTTTGAGCTTCAGTGGGCCTTGAAAGGCTAGATGATGGCTGCGACAATCTAGGGTTTTTTGTAGAGTGAAATCTTAACAGGTGCACAACTTTTTTGTTGGCTGGTTCATTTGAATGGTCTGGCATCTTTCTTTTTGGGTCACTTTCACTTTCAACAAGCATGAAAACTGGCTCAAACAAATTGTTTGCCTTCTCAGCCACACCCTCAGAGACTTCACCATCTGATATTGCCTGTCTGACCGAGTCCATTTTTGCTCTTAAGAGTGCTGAGCTTTACACTGCTTTGGCTGCTTCCAGCTTTGTTATACTCTGTACAATGTGCAATGCCCGACTTGCCTCACATGCTTCTTCGGGTGAGCTCTCATGGGCCTTGTTGCTGCTAGTTGGATTAGCGATGACCACACAGTGAATGTGCTTGCACACTGTAAAGTGTATAAGATGGTCACAGCAAGTGCACATGTAAGTATGCACACACAGTGCACATTCCTTACACCTCAAAGGACAGCAAGCACCATCTCCCACTTTTGACATTTTATATGAGAGCCCTTTAATAGACTGAGATGGCACAGTCTATATGCCATCTTCATTTAATTTGGCACAGCCATCTTCATTTAATTTGGCACAAGCTGCCATTTCACTGCCAGACCTGTGGTTCTGAATTCTGCTCAGCTTCTTACCCTTTGCCCCTTTCATCATCTGGATAGCCCTTTTCATTAAAAAATGATTTGTCAAGTCCATGAGGGCAGAAATAAGTTTGTCACCATGCTTATTCTGTTTTCTCTCCAGCATAGTATGCTTTAACGTCCTGCGCTTGCTCTCAAGGTGCATGTTAGTGTTGACAGCTGCTCTAGTCCTAAAGCAATAGGCCCACTCTTGCGGCCTAACTGCATAGTGGTCATTGAAGTACTTCAGGAAGTCCCTCAGTTTTTCTTCCTCACTAGAAAGGAATTGCTTAAAATAATCTTCAAATGCCTTTTCCGCGAGGAACTCTTAATAGTAGCCACACACTATGGTAAACATGTGGCCTTAGCTGTTTCTCTACACACTCGAGTATCTTCTTATGCCAATTGTTATCCACATGCCAGGCACTGAGTAGTTTCTGTTTTGCGGCACCCACGACCATGGACCATGCTTTGTAGAATTGCGACGCATCATCAGATATCAATGTCTTAGCAGCCACTTTTTTGGCCATGGCCGACTCCAGATATTTGAAGAATGCTGTCAAAGTTTGCTCTTTCATCCGGTTGCAGATGAAATAAGCTATAGCTACACCTGATCCTATTTTATCTAGCACCAGAAGAGTGGTCAGCTCAAACTGGTACTCTGTAGTTCCATGTGTGGAGTCAAGACATACAGTACCTGCAGAGCCCAATTTTTCTAGTAGCTCCTTCTGAGACTCTGTCATCAGAACAAGAGCAAAGTCTGCTGAAGGAAATGTACCACTTGGGTCCACTGCACCTTGTGCCTTGTACAGGCGGACAAGTGTTTCACCTTTTTCTTTCATCACAAGCACCCACATGTCTACACTGATAGCGTCATTAGTGTGACAATGTTCAGGAGCAGCAATGTTAAACTGCTGTTTGATGTTATGCAGGGTTGAGCACTCTGCCAAGTGCACGGGCCTCAGCTTGGATGCCACAGATGTTCTTACTCGCTTTAGAATGGTTTTCATGGGCACACCCCTTTCTAGGTTCTCTGCTACGCTGGCCTTTTCCTTGTCACTCATTCTCAAGTGCTGAATTTCTGGTTTATGACCGTAATGGTTTCTTTGATACCTGACTTTTATGGTGGTGCCTTCAGGTGTCGGACGGTAATTGTGACGGTAATAAATGAAAGACATATCTTACCAGACCTACAGCTCCCCTGACTTTTCTCCCGACGGTCACTATGACCTTCCTTTTTCCTTGCCTCGCCTGATCTATTACAGTAATAGTGGATCCTTGTTTCTCCACTGGCCAGCTTTTTGGGGTCCCTGGGCAAAATGAACCAGCAGTTTTGGCTACCCTCTTCTTCTGCTTTCCATTCATGAAATTCTGTAATAAAAGCACAAAATAGCATTAGATAGTGACAAGTACTATTGGGAGAGAGATGCAAACAAAAATAATCACTCTGAAGGCTTTGGACACGGGCTAATGTAGCATTTATTTTACTCCCTCACCTTCAACTCGACTGTGTCATGAGGTCACCCTTGATATTGCTCAAATTTATGTTAAAATTGAATTTCAAATGCAATGCGCCATAACTTCAAAAAATTTATCATATTAGTTTTGTTTTAATAAGAAACAAATATGAAACTTAAGCATGATCTATGCTCACTCCTTCCTCAATATTGAATCAGACTGTACATTCATAGCAATGCTGTTACGATAAGACAAAGACGAACTGAGAGCACATGGTGCAAGCTACGCCCCAGAACAGTGTGAATCCCTTCTCTCAGTTTCTTCTTGAAAAGCTCTTTCTTTTCAAGAAGAACTTGATTTTTTACTGTAGATAGGGGCTTGGCGAGGGAGTGTTCCATCGTCACGCGGTTATGATCTGGCTTGGGCATGCGCCTGGTTCGAAGAGGCAGCATTATGTGTGATTTCAATAAACCAGTTGCTAGTCTGCGTTCGTCCTGTCTTCTTCTACGTTGGTGTCTTTTCTCAAGCGCAGTTTAAGTTCACAAAAAGATGTCTTACCAAGTAGCCTCCTAACACACTCTTCTTAAAGAAAAAAGGATTGCGCGTGCGTCAAATTTCGCTCTACTTTATGAAATCTACAACCAGAGTCCTTCAATTGAAGGACTGTGGTACTACTAAAGAATTTTCCCAAAGTATGCCGGGAGACCAAGCCGCTGACAGCCGCAATTGCAAGTGTGGTCCTGGACCTACGTCGGCCTGCATTCGGACCTATTGCGGCCTGAACTGAGGCGGAGACTACACCACGCACGCAAGTAGCGCAGCGCAACGTCAGAACGCAGAGGAAATCTCTCCTCTCGTTTAAGTAAAAAAAAAAAGGGGGGGGGGGGGGGTGTTGCGCGAGCGTCACATTTCGCTCTATTCTATGAAATGTACTGCTAAAGAGTTTGCCCACAATACGCTGGGAAGCCATCCCAGCGACATCCGCAAATTCATGTATGGTCCCGGTTCTGCGTCTCTGCCGCATTGCAACGTGCACTGAGGCGAAGACTAGGCCACGCACGCATGTGGCACAGAGCAACGTCAGAACGCAGAAAAGCTTACTCCTGTCGCTTAAAAAAAATAAGATGTACAAACGTCAAATTTCACTCCACTTGCTGTGCAGGAAAGCAGACAATGCCAAACGTATGTCATGTAGCGCATCGCTGGGAGCGCGCACACATGACTATACTATAGATGGATAATCAAACAAACTATATTTAACGAGGATACAAACTTCAAAATACCCCAAGGAAATAAATTAGGCACCTGCGCAAAAGCTGCTCTTCGCGAAACAGATGGAGAAAGAGTAAACAAATGCCCGCAACGCATAAACAACTGCCTTTTTGGAGGCACACTGCACAACAAGAAATTAAAAAAAGTCCGAGATATAATATTGCGTTTAAACGTCATTTGCTCACGATGACTGAGAATAAACTTAATAAAACTGTTCCTCACCCTTATTGTTCCGGACCACCAGGTGCACGTAGTCAGCCTCGAAGTTGTGCGCAGCGATCTGGTGCACCGAATACTTCTCCATTGTAGGCAGGGAAGTGCCACATACGTCGCATTTCATCAATTTCTTGACATTCACGGCCATCTTGTGAACGCTCCTGATGTGTTGCAGCATGTTCTTCCTCAGTATGAATAGTTTGCTGCAAAATTCGCAGCGACGATCGTCATCGCCGATAGCAGCTCGATCACAGACGTGCGCCATTCCGACATTGCACGCACTAGGGTTGTTGTATAATCCGGCAGCAATACAGGGAAGAAACCTCTCCAATCACGTGACACACTAGGTATTCAGTGGCCCCATAGGGACAGTTGGAAACCAACTTAGGGAACCAACATCCGGGAATGCAGGGTCACGTGGATGCTGCCTTCTATTGTTCACCGGCCTCAGCCGGCCTGCGGGGAAACGCATGTCGCGAAACCGCCAACGGAACTGCGCCGCGAATGAAAGGGAAAGAGAGAAAAGGAGGCGGGGCTCGTTTTTTAAAGAAGTAAACATGACCTGGGATTTTGGAGAATGCAGAGAAGGAATGTCAATAGCCATCCTATAGCTACACTTAAATTGCTTCCATCTCTGCTGTTACCAAACCCTCTTAAATAAACTCTTGCTACAGAACGCTCTCAGGACATTGCTTTACAACTTTCAGCGTGTAAACAACATTTCCGATGGCGCCTGGTGAAGCGCTTTTTAAAAGGCTGTACCGAGAGGTGGCAATTTTGAGCACTTGCATGCAAACGTGAAGGTAATCGCTGCAGGTTAATTCATAACAGCATTTTGCACACAAAATGGAAAATTCGAATGATGTTAAAGAACGCTTGCACTGCCGCCCTCCCGCTTTTGTAACTGCTACCACGGCAGCTCGATTAAAAACACACAAGATTTTCATCGATCAGTCGTGCTGATACTTAGATGTGCCAGCTTAATTTTTGGCCGTTGCAACAAGATGCCAGTGTGAAATGCTATTAACCTCATCAGACAGAGTGTCCACCCCCATGGACAACACCATTCAACCTCTTCATCATTATACCATAAATGATAAGGTAACAAAATTTGGCGTATGGTAAACCTAGATACAGGCAACACTGCATGTCAACCATGGAACCATTTTGCTCCCACCGAATTTTTCAGAAGATTGGTACTTTGAGTGGGACATACAACTGCATTGTCACTAATGACAAAAAATGAATGCATAGTATATTTCAAATGCCACCTGAAAATGCGGCAATAGAGGATGAAAAGCGAACACAAGGAACAGCCATGTGATGTTAATCCTGCACGTATTTGTTCAGGTGAAGAAATACGCTTTTATCATGCTGAGTGTTTGTCTAATGCACCTCCCTCTGTCCCTGTCATTGTGCCTGCGCTATAACAAAGTACAAGGAAGTAGTTCTTCAGGTTTGTGAGAGACCTGTCGGCAATAACAGATGACTTAAATTGACAATTAAAGAGCTGTCTTGAGTTTGGCTAGGAGGAAGGTGTGAGAAAAAAGAATGCTGTTTCATTTTCTCTACCTGTGCATTTAGGTTCAAAGCCAGGGAGACGGAGATAGCACGACGAGTTCTGGGGTCGATTGGGTAAGTGCTTCAGCGCTGCTCATTTCACCAACACCTCGTCTTTCCTTTTGAGAGAAATTGAGAGCTTTAGATAGCCTATAAATTGTCTATAGGCTGATTATAGACTGCTTTGCCTTCTTACAGGCTTGCCCTTTATTGAAAGTAAGAAAAACTCGAAGATATTGTTTGCCGAAAGTATACAGGCAGTCGTGAGAAAGTGCAAGACCATGGTGCAGGCAGTTGGACTGCCCATAAAAAAATTCTTGATAGCTAAGGGCAAAGTCAGCAGGGCAATGATGGGTGTATGGGGAGGGTTAGAGCAAACAATGGTTGCGAGCTCCTTGCCGACACTGTAAAAACGGACTGCAAGCATTGGGGCATGTCTTTGTCCCACAGCAAGAAGTGTCATCTATTTTGCGTGCCTTTCCTTTCCCTAATGCTGTGCACCAGTACTTACAGGTCACGAATGGCATGTGTGTTATCAAGGTGGCATAGCATTCTCGACAGGAAAGTAGCAAATGGAGTTTCCAAGAAAGGAAAGACAAGCAAGACAGATGGTTATTGTTCTGAAACAGAGATACACTCCAAAGGGTGTAAACTGTTCTTTTATAGTGTATAGTAAAAATAATGCACTTTAGAGGCATACTTTGTCACAAGGCAGTATCTGCTATGATTTCTGCAAGAACTTCCCTCCTTTTAAAGCACACTCAACAAAATATTTAAGTCTAATCGGCAGGCAGCTCTTAGACGCTCAAATCGCCTAACTGAGGGTTATAATTAACAGGCGAGCGAGAAAATGACCTAAATGATAGAGACAGCAGTAGGCGACACAGCACAAACATTCCTGTTCCAGTTGAAAGTGATGTTACAGGAGGTCACAATGCTAGACCAATTAAATAAATTGATAGTACACTAATTAAAACAATACTGCAGTTGTAAAAGGATGAAGCTTTGAAGCAATAATTTGTATGCAGGTTCCTCCACCATAATGCAAAACTCAGTGCATCCTGCAAAGAAGAAAAAAATAAAGAAGGGGAGAGAACAGAAAGCCAGTTCATAGTGCTGTATGAGTGCTTTATGCCCTGCAGTTCTCTACACGTACAGTGCCAGTGCACTTTCCGATGCCACTCGCACCAGCCTAAGATCACCCTTGTGTTGTGCGCTGATGAATGATTCTTGCTTGCTCAAGAACATAAGCAGACCTCCTTGCCTCTTCACCCATGATTCCATAATGTCCCTAATGTATGAATCCTGGATAAATGGTTGGTTGTGTGACATATCTATGCATCCAAGTAGGTGCAAGACTTAGTGCTGTTGGAATTCACCGTACTGCAGTCGCAATGCGAGAATGTGCTGCCGGCCTTTTGCTTTGGGTGTATGTAACATATAATCTCGCCTCCCCTCTCATGTGGTGCAGACGGCAGGTGAGCCAGTCAAGCATCACTGCCGTGTTGGCATCCTTTCACCGGGCCAGGAGCAGGATGCTGGCGGCACGTGCCAGGCACGCAGCCTTGGCCCAGGCCTGAGCAACAAGTGAAGGAGTGCTGCCCTGAAGCAAGCAATGATGACTGCACAGTGCATTTCCTAGTACAAATCTCGTAACATCAAGTTTTAGCCTGCTCATACATGTGCTAACATTATGGTGGAAACATAGACGGCAGCAGTATCGCTGTTAGCGATGGCTTGTGATGCTTTGTTCAACCAAAACATGTTAGACCTGTCTTACTGCACAAAGCAGTATTGTCCTAGGGAACCGAATTAAAGCATAACGCTGTTGTGTAACATTATAGCGTAATGCGCTTTATGGAATTCAGATTTGGCAATTTCTTGTGACGAGTGTATTCATGCTGCATTCGTTGTTGTTATCATTTGTGCAGTTGTGTCTGTCCTGCTGTTAACTGTTTTGCACACTCTGACTCCTGTCATTCCAATTGAATTTTATTGGTAGGCCGAGTGAAGTTTATTTGCAGACACAATATGAACTAACATTGCGTTCAGTACGAGCTGCAAGACAATGCCCGTGGTCGAAGGAGCCGAGTGGCAGCGCCAACATGCACAAAATTAGTGAATGAAACAGTATTCCAATAAGTGATATTTATTAAACCATATTTTTGTAGGTCGGCGCGGCCATGCAATCTTGGAGTCCGTTCGACCGATGGCACTGTGTTGCAGCTCATACTGAACGCAACTGTACATCTGGTTAGGTTACTGTGGAGTTACAAGAAACCGTAATGCAAATAAGTCAAGTGTAAGCGACGCCAACATGCGTGGCATGCGCTGAACAACCTAGATGCACCCAACACGATGAGCAGAGGAGATCCAGTTGTGTATAGCCGTGACCCCACCAGCCCATCGTGTTGGGTGTATCTAGATCGTTCAGTGCGTACTACATGTCAGCATCACTTACACTCTACTTCTTGGTTTTGGTTCCTTATTCTTGTCACTCCACAGCAACCAAACTGGGTGTCTGTCATATCATGCCTGTACATAAACTTCACCCAGCCTGCCAATGAAATTCAGTTGGAAGCTTACACTTGTGTCTGTCTCTTCACATGTTTTTGCCCCCTAGTTTGTGTACAAAGACCTGCTGTCATGTCTTGACCTGTGTCTTCTTGTCTCACATGAGTCTTCTTGCTGAGAGAAAAAGGCAGTGGAACTGCAATGGCTTTTGTGATTACGTTGCTGCCGATGTCTTTATTTGAGCAGCTAAGCAGAATAAAGATGGTCATTGCAACAATAGTTCAGTGTGCCCCGAGTGAACTCAGCATCACAAGACGGCACAACCAGCACTACTGACTACATCCAAATGTTTGGAATTCTGTAAATGGTGTACTTATATGGACAGGCTCAAAGCTCTTATGGCTCTTGCTATGGTTTCAATGGTGTTGCCTGTCTAACATCAACCTTGCCGTTTCAATGAGGAGTCAAAAAGTGGCTTCATTGCTGGCTGTTGTGGTGCTCTTACGAGGATGGTTGGGGATGATGTTGCAATGATGTTGAGATGCAGTGCTTTACAAAGGTCGTTCATAAGGTTCACAGCATTTCCATGAAAGAGCAGAACTTGAGCAATGAGACCCGGGTGGGAGTTCAACCTGAGCCTACACCATGGAGCAAGAAATATAGGAGTGGAAACTCCGCTGTTTGCGGCGACCAGAAAAGGTCACAAGCCCGCGGATATATTTTCATGCTGGCGGCACCTGGCGGCATGGGAAGAAATTACCGCCGTTTCGGTTGCCAGGGCAACCGGTCGAGCGTGTTGCTCCCGTTCGGCCGCGCGCGCCTGACTTCTACTGAGGGCACTCTCGCGCGCTTCTTTACCGCTTGTAGCCATTTGAGCACAGTAAAAGATAAAACGCGTTTTCCATGACAGCTATAAGATGATACATAGCTTCTGGTTGTAGAAAGGGCTATCTTGCTCCGTGGCGGGCGGTTTTCGGCTTTTTGCGCTTGCGAAACTGATGGGTATCTCGTTCCTAATTGCTTAAAGGGCGACCGTTTGTTTCTCGCTCTAGTGCTCACAGGGGTGCGCTTAGGAAGGATGCCGCCGTGCATGTGTTTCCGTTCCTTTTCTTTTTTTTAAGACTCGCGAAAACTAGTTGCGCTAGCTGCTTGGCGATAAGAGGAAGATTAGCGGAAGTTTGCCACACGTGTTGCTTTTTTTGATGGGCACACAACAAAACAGTTTTCTTGAGTGCGCGCACCTACGCAGTTCGATTACGGCGTGCCCGCTGAAGCAAACACCCGTGTCGTCTGCTTGTCGTCTGCTTTGGGCGGGCGCCGCCGGAGTGAGCGCCGGAGCTGCCGGAGCCGCCGAGCCGCCTGCCGGGCGCTGCTGTTTTTTTTTTTCCGCTGCGGCTTCTACGACGCGCCGCATGGTGCCGCCACTGCATAGGGTAGCGTCGGCGCATGCAAGAATTGTGACTTTATCTGGTCGCCCGCGCTCGCTCGCGCTGACGGGAGTTTCACCTCCTATATGTCTTACTCCGTGGCCTACACTCACGTTAACCCGCTACACTATTTGTTCAAAAGTTACCCGCCAATCAGGAAGCACTAGAGCCCCTACTTCCACATAGATTTGTGATTCATTATCGAGCAGCGGTCTTCGTCGTACAGGCTTGTTGGACGGCATTGAAATTGTTGTCATAATTTCACAACAGTGTCGTAAGCTGGGGCATTGTGACCATATACTGTCACTAGCTCGGCATGAGTCTCCTTAGCATTGTGGACCTTCAAATGTAGAAAGTGGCTCACTGCTCATGCTTCAACCAGCTTTCCTCTTGGATGCTGCAATTTTTTGTTTTGATGTCCTGCAGGTGTTCCACTGTACTACATAGAACACAGTTTTCCTATTCCGCTAACACTAGTAGAATGGCTTAAAATGTAGGAAAAGAAATCGACGAACTGTCGAATGTCATTAAAGTCGCTTGATGTATATGTGAAAAGAAAATGTGTCGTTGAGTTCATGAAACCATCTTGGGCCAACAGCTGCAAAGGACTGTCATACTTCTTTTTGCTCTTGAAGGTGTATACACAAAAAGGTTTATACTATACATGGTTTTTCACATTGTTGTGCATACGAGGGTACTGGCATCAGCCACATGAATGAAACAGCAGCATTCTTTTTTGCACCGAAATGTTCGTTGACTTGTGAAACAGGAAAGCATCTTGTATGCTGCTTCCTCATGCATCCTCATGAAAGCTGCAGACACATGTGCACAATGTTAGCAGGCTTCAGTAAAACAAGACTGCAACAGACAAAATGACTTGGCCAAATTAAGTCTGCGGCCTTAAATAGGAACATTGCAGGGAAGCAAAACAATTTAGGTACATCACCAATTTCACCAAACTGAGGCTTACCAATTTAGGCTTGACTGTATATGAAAGTGCTCCAAATGTACAGCATTCCAAAAACCAGTTTTTAAGCAATTTCAGGTCTTGGGTTAGTCGAAATGAATAAAATAGCACAAAATTAAATAGTGTTAGTTAAGTTGGATTTGATGGGGCAAGAGCGACTTGAGCTATTCTGCACCAGCCATAGGGTGTTGAAAAATCAACAGCAAAAGCTGCATTGTTCTACAGAGGAGCACATCAGTCAGGGGCACAAGTGGATCCTCTTCTGGAATTAAAATTGGGTCCAGCAGTATGTGTAAATTGTGCAACTCACGGAAGTATTTTCGTCTCTGTGTTTCAATATGAGGACACGTAAAATGGGTATTACTGCTAACGATTCCTGGACTCTGATTCAAACATGTTTTTGTCCTGCTCAAGCAAAGCGCACTTCAGGTCGAAGCTGAGACAATAACTTGCGATCCACTACATACATACATGCAGTAACACACCGAGAGCTCTCATTCTTACGAAGAACAAGTTTATATCATCCTTCAGCACACGCTTGTTTCAAGCAACAGTGGAAAACAAACTGCAACAGAAATCACATTTCGCTTCTCAGTTCAGTGCACAAAGCATGGTGCCCTTGTTGATGTTCTGTAACTTTGGCAAATAAAATTACTATGCAAAGGCAGCCACCGGAAGAACTAAAGAAAAGTTGGCAAAGTGTTTATCTCTAGCAGTTGGTATAAATTTTTCTTTTCTGCATCTCCGAAATCTAGCTGCTGAATGATTGATAAATATGATGGCTGTATGACGAAATACTGTGAAGGCGTACATTAAAAAATACTTAAATTATACCTTATCTGGCTTCAATTATGCATGTATGAATGCGACTCACAATTCTGACAGAAATGATTGGCCATTGTCAATAGATCAACAATAGATCAAGCTTCTTTGGCGAGCAACAAAGTAATGGACCAATACAATAACAAAGGCACTACGCGAAAAAACAGCAACAAAAAAATGGCCATACACATTGACAACACGCAGTAAGCGAATGGTGGTGCCTATGCTGAGCACATATAAAAGACAATGCATTGTGCTAAGTGACATGTGTTACAAAAACAATCGCTGAAGGTTGGAACTACCATCAAAATGTCAACATATAAAATGTACAAATTCATTCTGCACATACTATTCAACTCACACAGCTCATTTCTATTCACGGTACATAACCACTGCACAGTAAAAAAAAAATGCCCACAAGGTTAGCATCCTGCACGCCAAATCCTTTCATACGTTCACACTCCAACACTTATGAAGAGAAATTTGTTTCCCCAACAACAATGTATCACACATGCGAAATGCCCTAAAACAATGTGCAGTCAGGGACAAAGCTTTATGGACAATAGGTGTCGCACAAAGCCACAATATGACTCAAGAACCATGATGATCGCATATGAAACATCACACTGCACTTTAAAATTCTTGGCTCGTTGGCTACACTAGGAAGCATTCCTTTGTTTTCTTTTTCTTTACATTAAACCTGAGGTCCACAACCTTTTGCTCCTGACTGCACAGCAGTAGCACCAACATGGCTCTACTGATCTATGCTGATACCGCATTCATCAATTGCAAAATGGGAGAAATGATGCCCTGAAAGACCTGTACATGGTTTCCCAAACAGAAGGGCTGAGAAGAAAATGTGCAAGTCACTGTACTTGGTAAGGAGCTACAAGTGCCAGGCTGGGATAATGTAACGATGTGATTCCAGTTTTTCCCTTTTCGTGCTTCATCAGTCATCCGAACGGCACATTGGTTATCACCAGGGCCAGCTGGTCACGAGTGGTAGATGATGATGAGAAAGGAAGACAGTTGGACGAAGAGAATCGCTACATTATACTGGCCCTACTCATTACATTACGGCCTGAATTATCAGTACCCCACTATGTTTGTTTGTTTTTTTACACCAAGAACACCTGGTTCTAACAACTGATGAAACAAAAGCACATTCATATGCATTTACTACGCACAACTACTTTTAACCTGCAGGATCCAAATATAAGACCTGCAGGTAAAAGCTTCCGCTTTGTCGAATGTCACAATGGCACCAAGAAGACGGTGAGCTCCAGTGACGGGCTTTTGTCCAATTCATTACAACAACAGTGGATCTGTTTCACTCCAGCTGCCCAATCCAAAACAGAGATAGAAATGCTGCGCAAATCATTTGCAAATGGGTTTGGTTAACACAATGTCACCTTAATGCATGCTGTGTCTCAAAGCAGAAGTTTTTATCGGTAATGTTGTAATGACCAAGTGTATGTGATGCGGCATGTGGAGCTGGCAACCTCTTATCACAAGCTTACTGGTGCTTGCTTAGGCACTGTGAAACAATTACGAAAGGTGTTTTCAGGCTCAGGCCTTTGCCCTTCCTCGGTGCCTTCCCAGCAATGCTGCATATGTAATCCTTCAGATTTCAAAATGGATCGAACACTATTCGGTGCTCACACGCACATTTCGCTGCCAGCTTCTGAGAGTTGGACGGGCTAGAATCCACTTAGCTTAGTCCTAGCATCCACTGATGTCCTTCTTGGACCTTCTGAGCATCCTAGTGTCGTTGGGGTCGAAGCCACGCTCCCTGGCCCCAAACACTGCCCAATGGGGGAGTGGTGCCACGTAATCGAGCGAGGTGAACGACTCGCCTGTCTGGTAGAATCTCTGCACCAGCTCGTGGAAGCGCTCGTAGTCAATCCACGTGTTCCACTGCCCATTGATACAGAACTGCAACATAGTAATAATAATAACAAAAAAATAAATTTGAAAAAAAAAATTGAAATCTGCCAAAGATAGTTTTTCTCTGCTGCCACTTTTGCTTACTTACTGGATGTGTGTGAATATAGAAATTTTCAATAAAATTTGGGTACCTAGATTTGACAAGTTGATACTCCACAGACCCATCTTTTTACCCAATTGTAAAGCGAGCTTTCCTGCAAGGCAGTTTGCCGAACCAATTTTGCAATTGGACATCTCTGTACACACTTTGTGCTTTAGAAGGAGAATGTAGACATGGTTCCTGCAACAAAACCATGTGCAACAAAGAGCATCGCCGTGTCCAGTTTGCACGTTGTCTTCATTTGAACAATGACTGGTTCCAGCAATAATAATTAGGGCAAATGTTCAATGCAGAGAAGTGCACTAGTCAGGAAAAGGGTTTAGTATTATCTCGTATACAGAGTTGCTACAATTGCTGGATACTGCCTACAGAGAGAGAGAGAGAGAGAGAAAGAAACCCTGTGCATTTGGACCACCGGCACCTTTAAAGAAATACTAGAGTGGAATATTAAGCTGAGCTGTAGTAGTAAATTAAGCTCATGCAATAACAAAACGGTTACTCTTACCATGAAGGGAGGCTTGGTAAACGAGGAAATACGTAAAAAGTGACAGACCGGTGGTGTCACCGTTGTAGTGTTACTGAACTACCTCACCATAACATCGCAAATTTTCACAGCATCACTCACTCTAGCTAATCCCTTGCTGCATTAATTCTTACTTTCTTGTTAAAAAATATTAGACAAAGTCTTTGTTTTGCCCAGGTATTCCTAAACAAACCTCAGTTTTCCAAAGAAACTCATGGTTACAACTTCATGAGCCATAATTGTTGCATGTCATATATGATACAGCCAGAAGTTATGGGTACACATTTTATAAGCACGCAGAAAGACATCTGAATTGCAGAAAACTTGCAAAAGCTAACAGAGCCATTGAAAAAAGAAAACCTTGAAAGATTGCTCTAATATGGAGTGCATCTTGAGGGGGTATAATTGAGTGCGTAATGGAGCAGCTCGAGCTAGTAAAAGTTTCTTTAAAATTTGATGACATCATCCTTCATTGCCTAATTAATACCCTCAATATCTTGACTAGATCATTTAGACCTCGATTTCATGGCAACTTTCACTCTGCACTCTCTAGGGGCGCATGCAAGCCAAAAGAAAACCTCCTTTGTCTTCCTCTGAAAGTTACTTGTTGCTGAAGCTGTCATTAGGTTTTGTAAGAAGGCAGGCCCCATGCTATCTCTATCATAAACACAGGAGGCATTTTGGTTTTCTCACATATTAAACGTCGGTAATGGTGCTAAGAAACACTACAGCCCGTAGAAACATTATATTGTGCCAGCAAACTTGTCCTTTCGCGAGGAAACAGATTTCTCTTCTCCTTCACAAAATGACCCTTAAGAGGAAGCTTTAGCTCGGGCCAAACTCCGACGCGGCCTATTCAAATACATGTAAAAACGCAAAAACGTTTTTCTGAGATAACCCCTGGACCGATTTTAATGAAATTTGTTGCATTTGAGAGGGAAAGTGAAATTCTAGTGACTGTTGGTCGCGGAATTTCTATTTAGGTCCTGAATTTCGTTAAAAAGATTTTCAAAAATTCGAGAGTTTGAAAAAAATAGAAGCATGAAGTTTACAAATTCATAACTCTGCATCAAGAGCAGATATCGCGGTTCTGTAAACAGCATCCATTCGACCATTGAAAGCGGACAAATTTCATATGTCATCTTATATCTTACGTGAATTTGTTACGTTGTTTACAAAGGTTCTGCAAAAGCTGTATTTCCATATTACTAAATTTTTTTAGATTCATGTATAGCATCTCAATTTTGTCCGCTTTAGATGTACTATTAGATGCAATTCAAAGAATTGTATTATCGTTTTTCGTTTTAGAGTTACAGAGTTGTAAACTTCATAGTTTCATTTTTTGAAAATTTGCGATATTTGTCAAATTTTAATAAAAAATGAAGAACCTAAATCAAAAATTCGAAACCAACAGTCACTAGATTTTAAGTTTTTCTTTTAAAACCAACAAACCTCGTCAAATTTGGTGCAGTGGTTGCCGAGAAAAACGAATTCTCATTTTACATGTATTTAGATAGGAGCACCCGAGCTAAAGCTTCCTCTTAACTGCATGCTGTGTCATATATGATTCAGCAATTAATGTTTGCCTCACAGAACCATCTGAATGTCTTTCTTGAAAAAAAAAAAGATCAGAGTAGGATAATTAACAGTAAACCGGCACCCTGGCAATTTTTGTGCACTGATAGGAATTGTATAAGTTGTGAAAGTAACCTCTTTATTGGTGGACCATTTGTGACAGGCTGCCACCATGCAATCTTTCAAGAAAAATTAACTAAGAAAATTTTGCCAGCACTACAGTTGCTATGTGTTTCATTGCTAGGGAGGACATAGATTCCATGTAAATGTGTAAGATGTTCTTTCATTTAGATTATATATTGTGCCAGAAGTTGTTTTACCTGTATCGCATATGATACACCATGTGGTAGGAGTTTGACTGTTTGTCAGTAAAAAAGAAAAATTACGTTCCAAAACAACTGACGACTCAACCTAGCAAAGCTAGAAAACTATTCCTTGTACCAAAAATGGCCCTACTACAAGTAAACGCTTTGCAAACTGTGGCATCATGCTAACATACTGGCATATAGGTTTTGGTGCCAAAATCAAGAAAGGGAAGTTGGCCTTCATTTTCTACATTACTATTAATTGATTTTTTTTCCATAAAATTAATAATAATAGTGTTTTTAATGATACTTCATTAGTCTAAATTGATTCAGCACACTCTTTCAGCATCCCTTTAAGAGACACGTGCCAGAACAAAACTTTCTGCTTAATATTTGTGTCAGGTGATGGAAAATTTCACAGTTGACATATTTTTATCACTTCTTTTCAAATGTTTTGTCGGTTTTGTCTAACCCGCTTGGTTCAGTTTTCACGAGCCATGCATTTCAAACAGAAGGGTGCAACCGTGTAGTTATTTGTTGTCAGTATACACATGAGAAAACACAAAAAAAATATCTGATTTTGCTCACTATGATGTTCTTAATGGAATAAGAACAATATACTCTGTGCATAAAATTAAAATAAATAAATAAATGAAAATACTCTTTCAAATGTCTTTTTTCATGGGACTACCCTAGTTGTTACAAATTAAGATACCCCTGGCAATAATAAATTGTAATTAAAATGACATGGGTGCACTTGTCACGTAATCAAGCATATAGCTGCCAAATTTTTTTGTAATGATAAGAAATTAAAGTGTAAAAATTCGGTGCACAAACATGAAGGTTGCACAAAAATAACGATGGGAAAGGCCATTTTAAGGTTTCAGAAATCATTTAATATATGAATCGATGTTCAAGACACAATGCGTGAATGAACAGACAACAAAAAGCCCGCTTTCTGATTGAAACGCTGGCGCCAAGCTCAGACAGTGTGATAGAGACAAACTTCATCTGAAAACATGCAGCTCGTGGCCAATCGGCCGAATTATGTGCCACATGATTTAAACAGACAGCGGCAATGCAGATTGACAGTAAAAGAAACACATTAGTTTCTAATTTATCTTGTCAAGGTATAAAACTACCGGAAGACATGTCAGAAACAAGAAGGCCTATGTTACTAGCAAGCACAGGCACAATGGTGAGAAACGCTGCTATTCAAATTTGTTGCCGTCGCAAAAGTAGCTCAATCATGCAAATTTTTCGGGTCACCTGTTTTGTTTAAGTCGCGGTTTTTACTAATTGCTACATATATATTCTATGCCAATATTGATGGGCAATTAAGAGGAAGTCATACAGATAATAAATCAAGCCAAAAACAAAAATACAATTTCTTGATTAAAATTGCTGTATTTTTCACCCAGGTGTCCCCAGTGTATGTTGTGAGCCAAGCATAAACACCAATGGTCATTTTTTTTTTCTGCTCATTGGTAAAAAGTCCAGTAGAACCGAAGTATATATTGCATGTGTTAAAGAAAATAAACTGAACTTCTCTGCCACACCTCTTATGTACATTTCTATTTAATATGGAAAGGATAATTTTTTATTTCAATCTGATAATTGAAGCTAGTATGCCTAAAATGCAGTTAAACCTCGATATAACAAACGTCAATATAATGAAATTCTAATTCTAATATATAACGAAGTGTTTAGCTTTTTATAAGCTCTTGTCCATAAAATGCCATGTAATTAGAACCTCAGTATAACGAAGTGAGTTTGTATGCGATTTCAATATAACGTAATTTAGCTTCCGCAGCACAGGAATGCCAAGACAATAAAAGGAAACTTCCTTGGATGCAGACGGTCAAATGATTGAATTGCAAGTGGCTGCTTGCAAACGCACCTCTTAGATCCCGATGCTGCGGTGCAACAAGAGCGAAGTCGCATCATGTTTCGTATAAAGTCCAAGTGCGATAAGATCTTATTGCGCCCTGTGTGCTTTGTGCTTCAGGTGCGAGTGAAAGTGTTCGAGGGTGACAAAGAAAGATGGTGGCTTCACCCACGAGTGCCGCGTCCCCGCATGCAAAGAGAAGAGAGGGAGGGGAGCGAGCTCGTGGTAACGCGATAAGCATGCACGAGGGGCGGGGAGCGGGGGAGGGTAAGTCGGCGTGTGTTGCGATTTCTGGCACACGTCTCGGCCATGGCTGCGCATGGCTGCAAGCGCGGCTGATTGCATGTGCAGAGTGGGCATGCCGAGACAGCGTGGGATCATGCAAGCTGTCTTCCCGCGCCTTCAGTATTGAAGGTTGCGTAATCTGGAGTTTCGGTGACCCGTTGGAGTGAGAGGCAGACGACGCATTCGCTCCCCGCTTCCACGGATGACGCTATCAGCCGCGGGGGTGGAGCACACGTGAAAGCGTGGCTGGCTTCGTTTAATTCATGCCGCCGATGTGAAGACACCGTCGACGTGGCATGAAACCGTGTCATTCGTCGCCGGCTCCCAAATTCATCACATTGAATTGTTTTCTCATTCAAATTTGCTTTTTTCGATTGCCATATAAATTGGAAAATTCTGCAGCCCCTTTCCGTGTAAGAAAGATTGATCGGCGACTGTACTTTTTTGCATAAAAGGTAGAATTTCAACACAACGAAATTTCAACATAACGAAGCAAATTGCCGATTACCTACTTCGTTATATCGAGGCTTAGCTCTATTTGTATCCAATTCTATTGGGAAATTAGAACACTCCTGCAAGTCATTTAAATCTGCTGGTTTATGGCCTTAAGACCTTAATTTCCAGTTTCTCAGCAGTTTGAAGTCACTCCTACGTGCCAGAAGCTTTTGTTTTGTAGTTTCACTTATCCAAATTGTGAGAAAAGAAAGCAACAAGCCAAACAAATCTATTCCTTTCTTGCACAGACAATACCACACATTGAAATAGAAAGCGATGTTAAGGATTGTGCTTTACAATGTGATGTTACAAATGTCTCAAAGTTAACCCACAGTGTGCCAGAAATTGGGAACTGCATGTCAACTAAAACATTGCTGCATGGGCTCTTGAAGAATGGTTAGAGTCATATAATAAATTCCAGTAATAAGTGCATGAAAAGCCAACAAACAAAGGCACCAAGGACAACATAGAAGAGATTACTTGCACTTACTAATTGAATTAAAGAAATGATAAACTAATGGCAATGAAAGTGGATGAAAAAACAACTTGCCATAGATGGAGAACGATCCCACGTCTTCGCATTATGTGTGCGATGCTCTAACCAATTCAGCTACCGCGGTGCTGTTTCCCCATCCACTTTCTTGGGTATTTATGTGTTACTACTAGAACTAACCTTGGGAGTGTTAGCCAGCGCCACTACTCACAAACCTTGGTGGCGGATCCGCCGTGAAGATACCCGCAGACATCATACAGTTGGTATAGACTACATAGGGCCGCTATCTACCACCATTGCTGGAAACCGCTCCATCTTTGTAGCTATGGACTATCTGTCCAAATACGTGAAAATGCCAGGAATAGTATATCCCTGGCATCCGCTCACTTAGTTGCCTTTCTGAAACCCAGGTTTGAATGGAGGCACGGCTTGCCAGAGAAATTGATATCAGTTCGTGCTACAACATTTTGCAGCCTGGAACTACGAAAGTACCTTTCCATGGTGGGGGTGCGACATCATTACACATCCACGTTTCATCCCCAGGCAAACAGCCTTACTCAGCGAACAAACCAGAGCCTTCAGGCAAGGCTCGCTCTACATGCAAAAGTAAAACAGAAAGGAGAGGCCAATTGGGACGTCCACCTTCCGGCAGCTGGCTACGCGGTTAACAAAGCGCTACAGAATGGTTTGACTCGGTATGAAATCGTATATGGGAAACTGCCCCATCTGAAAGTGGTCCTCAGGCTAGATGCTCCCATTAGCACCACACACTCTGACAGTCGCACAGTTGCCTCCTACCAGAAGATCAGAGCTCCAGCAAAGGGAAAAGCCACGCAAGTGCAAGAAAAACAAAAGCGCCATTATGACCGTTGCCGTCGACCTGCCCCTGCATACACCATCGGCGACAAGGTGCGGGTGCGAAGAGGCGGCAACTGTCCGGGCAAAAGCTACTCGCAAAGTTCCAAGGGGCCCTTCGCCATTACCAAGTGTGGAGGAGATAATACATGGCATGTTAGCAACTAGGATCCAAGTGTTGGACTTGACCAGCAGAGAACAAATAACTTCGTGGTGCACGTGTTGCGCCTCAAGAAAAGATTACATCGACTGGACTGAACTGTCATTCCTTTTTAGTTTGCCAGGTCTGCAGCGTAGCCAAGTGTGAGGTGGAAGAACGGCACCGAGGCTCAGCGGCTTTTCAGGAAGAGCGAAGAGGAGGAAGAGGAGATGGAAGTGAACAGAACAGCTAGCCCAGCAGGTGCTGTCTCTGTGTGACTTCTTGATCGTGTTACAATACATACATTTATATATACACTATTTCGCTGAGCTGGTTGCAATGTTTTGTCCTATTTAAGAAGATGTTTAATAACATAACTCAAGGGACATCCGCAGGCCCAGCCAGATGGAATTCCAAGAAATTCAGATATCCTCATTGCCAGAATGACACACGTGCGCACCCACCTTATTGTGTGCAACGAGCACGCAGTTGGAGTGCTCATGCTCCGAGGCGATGCTGTAGTTGGGAAGTAAGGCCACCAGCTGCTTCACAAAGCACAGCACCTCTTCGTGCCAGGGTACATTGGTCATGGTCAGGTGGGCCCCTTTGGACTCGCCACAGTACGTCACACCCTGCGCACATCAACACCGCAGTCCTGTAAGCGCAGCTCAGGCAAAACTCAAGCCATGCATCGACGGCACACCGGCAGGAAATTGACAGATGCAAGCCACTCATTGGTCGGACCTGTGCCCGCTAAGGGAACTCAGCAGCTGTGATGGTCAACATCACAGTTGGCAACAATTCTTTTTCACTCTCTATTCCTATTGCCTTCATCACTGGCTTAGACAGTGCCATGTCCCCGCTGTTACTGAGATTGGTCACTCCATGCAATGGGTGATAAAACAAATAGGATAGGAGGAAAAGAGTCCTTGCAAGTAAAGCCCCTAGCTTACCTCCAGCTGCTCTTTATGAAATGCCATCAGCAAAGAGGGTTAGGACCGTGTCACTGCTAAATTAATGCGAAAGCTCCCTTTCTAACCACCTGAAGATCAGAATTAGAATTTGAAAGAGAATGGACAAGAAAGTAAACTGATGAAGCAACACTCGAAGAGAATCTAATATGAACACACGATACCTTGATTTCAATGAAATCCGGTTTTCCAAGTCCCACAAGGTTGGCATAGCCTTGCATTTCATCCATGTTCCATTCTTTGACCAAGGTCAGCCTATAGACTGTCCTCTGACCCTAAAAGGAAGAGATAAAAACAAGCTGTGTTACTACTCAAGGTAGAAGCAAATTGTATGGCTACAGAATTACACAGCAACTTAGTCTTACTTGATAATTACTTAGAGAGAAACAAGTGCTATGAAGAAACAAAATAAGAAAAATGAATACCAGGAAAGCAACTTACGTGAGATTTTTCATAGACACTGTTTTCTATAGCTACTATTTGGTGGAGCTACAATGTTGACAGGAGGCACATCCATTTTATCAGTCTGAGAAACCTCACTCCTGTTATGATAAGGTGCACATAAAAGTGATGTTTTTCATTTTTTTTCAACAATGCAAACTAAAAATTATCATCTTTTAAAATTTGAACAAATGTAAAGCAGGGGTAAATGCAAAATTTTGTTCTACATTTGTTAGAATAAGACGCAAGTCACTGAATTCCTCATGAAATTTCAGTATGGTTCACTGTCTGTGGCACCATATGCAGTGACAATTTAAGAATTTAGCATAAGCTCTGCCCATAAATTTGCACTGCACCTAGCCTCTTCATCCATGCTCCAAAATTTTGTTCAAGAAATGCCAATACACTTGAACATGGTTATTGTTTCATTAGGCCCAATCTCGCCTATAATGAACCTAAGCAGACTGTTGTCATGCATTCGTTTATCTCCAGTGGAGAAAAGAGGCAAGGAAAGCATTAAATTTTTCAAAAGAAAACTATGTGCAGCAGGCAGTAATTTTTTGCATGCGCCTTGAGCTGTTTCTCTGTCACTAAGAATGGAGTCATCAATGTGCGAGGTTGTGTATGTAGACTTGTTCCAGTCCACTTTGCTTTATGTCTTTATTGCGCTGGCAGCAGAGGCTTCGAATTCAATATAGCCAATGTACAGTTGGTTATGAGGGAGTTATTTACATGAGTATCAGTCGGTAAGTTTCACATGTTCGATATAGACAGTAATTTGCTTTATCTGGGTTCATCATATTCAGGTTCGACTGTATCCAAAGGGGTTCGCCTCTGTCATGAAATTATGGAAATTATCAAACATAAATGGCTGCCACATCTCTACAAATTATCTTCCAAGTTGCAGCACACTAGTGCACTTGCCACTACATCCTTCGGTTGTGACCGATCATAGTGTTTCTAAGGTTCAAATGTTAGCGCACACAAAGCCCGAGTAAACGTGAGTCATCTCTCCCAGTGTGCCTGACCTTGTCTGCCAGGGTGGCGAGGCTGTCCTGGAAGCGTTGCCAGAAGTCCGGAAAGAGAGGCCGGTCTATGCGTTTGAGCGCCTCGCGACTGCTGGCATCCACCGACACGTAGAGCTGCGTGACGGGCCCAAGTTCCCGCAGGGCGTCGGGGAACTGTGCGTTGGTCACCAGGAACGTAGAGATGCCCCGGTCATGCAGAAGGCGCACCAACTGCCCGATCTCTGGATACATGATGGGCTCTCCAACCAGAGAGAGGGCACAGTGACGTGCCTGCAGGCCTTCGTTCAGACGCTCGCGCAGCACACCGGGAACCCCTGAAATGAAATAACGATGCGACACAGGCATTTCGAAGGCCTTTGAATCTATGTTCTATCAACTCAACAGCAAAGTAGGCATTACTACACAAACAATTTTAACAGATGTCGACTCAACAGTCTATCGAGTCAATGGAGTTGTGCAATCGAAGGGCTTTGAGTGGCGGATGTGGGCACCCTCGCCAACAGCACATTCACTACAGCCTGCCATAAGCAATGCATTCTAAGAAAAAGAACAGGAAAGAGACATTTACATCGTAAAAATAACTAACTTCACAGTCGTACCAAAGAATGCCAGATACCACGAAAAAAAAAAAAAATAACTATATTAAAAAAAGAAAGAAAACATTGGGCCTCTTGGATTATCCATTCCCAACAGTCCAGGACTGTGCGAAACTGCTTTCAGCCAATGAGCAATGCGTGTGCAGCGTCTCAGACAGTGCAGGACTGTCAGAGACTGATAATCGAAGAGGCCCACTGCAGCCAGCTGCCTCAACATTGCCATATTTGCTCCAAGAAATCCGTCAACAATCCGCACAAAATGTGGACTGCTATAAAAATTTGACCGTTTGTTATGCAATTCTTAGTCTAATTTAATTTGGCCTTTCCCACCTTTGCAAGAGTTTTTGCCTTCATAAGGACTCTATTTCAATTGATTCACTCTTGCTGCCACCATCAGAGAGTTCTCAAAACATTCAATGTTATGTCAGAGAAGCCCAGTCGCTGTGCTAATTTAGATTTCTCTTTCATTTGCAATACAAGCACAGAGTGGAACTATACTTCTATTTTCATTGTCGATGTTAGTATATACGTTAAAGATTTCTAAAGCAGCAGTATATAATCCTATGGGTTTGTTTTACAGCAATATAGCAGTCACACAAATGGTGGTAGAACTTGTTCATTACCTTTGAACTCATTTATCATCTTGTAGTGGTTCTTCAGTGCATTCTCCACAATCATCTCGGGTGCGTCCATGTTCCACTTCCACTCAGTCCCCACAGGATTTGTGTGGTGTCTGCAATGCATTGTATAGCCCAACTTAGATCTGCAGAATATACAGACCGAGACTATCTTTCCAACCACAAGGGTAATTTTGTGAGCATTACTCAGTATGGTGGCTTAGTGGCTATGGTGGTCTATCGCTGAGAACAACATTCCAGGTTTAATTGCTAGCTGTGGTGGGGAAAAAAAGAAACAGCACCAGAGTACCAGGTTGTTAAAGTTCGTCTGGAGCTCTCCATGTGAAATTCCATCACTTCCACTAAATTTTATGGAGTTCTAACACCATAGCATTAAGGAGCCCGTGTCGCAGAAAATCTGGCATCAGCGTCTGACATCAGACATCATATTGGCAAAAAGATTTTTGAACCACCCATACTGTTCTCCATGTGAGGCGAGAAATTTACTGAACTAATTGACTTTCTCAAGGTAAGATACGCAGAAAAATCGTAAACTATGACTTGCACACAACCTACAGGCATGATAGCTCTCGGAGTGTAATTTGACTATACGAGAAAACGTAATTATGTTACACGAAAACTCAAAGAAACGCCTTTTCCAACATTTCTACCATTCACAGTCCAGCTGCGGCGTCCGCCATACGTGCGCGCCGGCGCGCAGGTGTCTTGAGGGCCACAGAGCGGTGCGCCTGATCTCTTGCAATACTTCCAGCTGGCACCCGCCTCCGTCGCATCACGGCCCACGCAAGAAACCGCGTTTCCACGATAAAGCCCATCTCCGTGCATAGCGTTCGCAGCCAGCGTTTCCCGGTAAAAATTACGGTTACATACGCTCCAGCTGCCAGGTAGTGTGAGCAGTATTCAGGAATCGTTGAATGCTGTTGCGTTCCATTCTCAAAGGAGAAGCTTAAGCGTCTTCCAAATTTTTCAGTAAATTTAGGGAATGATTTTATTCACAAATGGAAACTCGACAACTGTAAAAGTTATAGAAGCTATTTATAGCGATAGAAAAGCAACTTTTCTGTACAGCTGACAGTTCTCTGTCTTGAGAGATAAAGCAACTAAACATCTAAAATATTAAAAAAGATTCATAATGTAATGAAACAGTGCAACACAAGCTACTCAAGGCACATATGGTCCGATGTCATTAAAAACAAACTTCTTATAAAATGAAGTCGCATATGTCACGAAAATACCTTCATTATATTCAATATCTGTTATAAGCATACACACTGATATAGCTTAAAAAGTAGCAAATTTTACATTTACTTTGTTATACAGTAAAACCTCGTTAATACATAGCTGGCCAGGAAGATGGATCAGGTATGTACTAAGCAATGTACTAATTAGCAGACAATGTCAGATGAGTAGCTATAGACTTTTGCCGGCCAGAAAAGCACTACGTTTTATCTGCGAGGAGGCAGCAAAAAATTTGTCATTTTCACTTGTTGCCAGGGTGGCCTTGCAGAGGCGATGACAGCCTCAAACTGAGTTGGGCTGTGAGCCAGTTTCTCATGACGCCCTTGTGACGATGAACACACACACTGCACTGGATACGTAAGGGCCATCATCCACTCCTACATCATCGTCGTAGACGAAGTGGAAGTGCCAGAAGCTACGGAAGCAGGCAACATGTCATGGCCACCACGTTTTGACGTCACTATTGGTGGCAATTGCAGTCCATGAAAAGTCCATGCGGTGCATTTTCACTATCTATGGTTTACGCGCATGACATTTCACCGATTCTATGCTTGTAAGCATCAAAAAATGAAATAAATACTATGTACTAACTGTTTGGCATGTGGTAAGCAACTACGACTTAAGTGGTCAGCCAGTACATTCAGTTAAATGACGGCAGGATGGGGGATTCATTGCGACTACATTTAAACTGGAATTACTTTTAAGCGGATACATATTAACGAGGTTTTATTGTATGACCTTGATACAATGCCACATAAAAATACATTATCTTCAATCAAGCTAAGATAGAAGGAAAGACAACATATATCCCAATTTTTTTTAAATATAGGGGGTCATTTTATCAAGACACGAGTGTACAGCAGAGACGAGAAACATAGCAACCAAGCACTGGCCGCGAGCAGCTTACCTCCAGCAGAAGACACACTTGTTGGCACAGGCAAGGCTTGGGGTGGCCTCCATGCAGCGATGCGAGTCGATGCCGTAGAAGCTGTGCTTGTAGCAGCCACCACGGCCACGCAGCATGGCCTTGGTCCAGCGGCACAGCTTCACCCCCGAGTGGGAGCCAATGAGGCGGTAGCCCTGCTTTCCCAGCGACTGGCGCAGCAGCGGGGTCAGCATGTCTCGCCGAGCCTCTCCACTCCTGGTTGTCTTGGACTCCTGCTCCTGCAAACCATAGGGGCCTCAGTGGTTATATGTGCCTTGTTCCATGGGCTTGTGCCTGCAGGCTGATGGTCAGACTCATCTGATGTACTGTCAAAGCTGTAGTATATGTATTTGAATTATTTCAAAAGAAAGCGAGAAAAGCCACGAGTGCCACCGTATGAACAAAGAGAAAAGTGGGGCATCATTCCACTAGCCTTGTAATGATAGCCTCAGTAGGCTGAGCAAGTTTTTAGATGCTAAATAGAAAAGTGCATTCTAAAGCTGTTTCAATAAGGTCTTTGGGTCCAACATGTTACATTACTGCCTTCAATAGAGCAAGAATAAGTCCACATTTGTATGTCTTTCTTTGTTCAAGTAGACTACAAGGAGTTCACTTTTTGCACTAATGCACAGAACATGACAGTTGATGCACAAGACCACATACGTTCAAAGCCTACTCCCTCAATACTAGTACATAAACGGGAGCAGAAAAACAGGCTTAGACACAGATGCATGCCTTCCCTACACTGAACCTGTGTGAACCAGAAGCGAGTACAGTCGAACTTCGATGCAGTGAACGCAGACATATAGCAAATTACCTAACATTACGATGAAAATCTAAAATGATTCTCCCCGACACCAGCATGCAACGAATGCATGTTTATATAGAATTTTTGATGTAACAAAGGTATTTTCATGTCAGATGTGACATCATTATAACGAGGTTAGACTGTATAAACCGAGAAAGGGCAATGACAAAGAGCAGAGAGTGAGCCAAATGCAAGCAGAAGTGCACAAGCAAAGCGCTTGACTTGTCCACCCCAATTAGCCATTCTGAAATGTGAATGAGAAGGAACAAAGGAGAACACGCATTTCTCTTTACTCCTTCACAATTGTGTGCAACATCAGGGCGAGTATTTTTTGGGCACCGAGTATAGGGCACCCATGGAATGCTAAGCAGCCAGACATGGAGTGAAGCCACATTACCTATTCATACCAGTTTACAGCAATAGCTCTTCCAATTGGCTTCTTTTTTTTTTTTTCAGTTTTCATTTAATTTCAGCCTGAAAGTATTACTAGTGGCAAACGTTTACAGGGTGTGGTTTCCACGAAAGAGTAGAAAGAGGGTGGCTTCCCATGCAGTTTGCCCATGACAGCTTGCATGTAGACATAGCTGATTAAGGATCTGGGCTTAAGCTCAGGCCATATGTGAGTAGGACTGCATTTATATTGTGAAGCAGCTAATATTACCATGTTCACTCAACTCCAATGTGCACTTTATTTTTCTGGAAAAGTTAACTAAAAATGACATGTGCATTAGAATAGTGTACAAATTACGAAACTGCAATAAGTGATACCCAAATTGCACCTCCAGCAGCCTTAGAGTTTAAAATTTCTTTTTTCTTTTGAGCAAGAACGAATCCCTACTATTTCTCTCTCATGATAAAAATGTTGTGAGAAGGCAATTAATTAAGATATTGCACTTAGCATTTCAAAGCGAATAGCTTTCATTAATGCTTTTGCCCGTTTTCTTTTTTTTTTAACGGTTGGTGGTTGGTCTGTCACCGCCAATGCAAAGGCACTGATGCACAGGAAGTGTGCGCTCGAGCAACTGAGTTGTGGCGTCAGTTCACTGCCAAACAGGAATTATTACAGCTTTTTCAGATGCACAGGCTGTCTACATACACTACAACTGCAAATGTGCTGGTTAATGGCTCTGTTCTCTACGAAATTACGCAGTGAAATAAGAAACCCTTTCGAAATATCCTCACTGTAACAAATTTAGGCCTTCAAGCACAACATTCCTTTCATAAAGTGAATAGTTTTCTTGAAACGTTTGGCTATTTGCTTATATTGAAAATTACTGTCGATGGTTACTGCACAATTTTTTTTCAAGCATAAAAATTTAGGTGCACATTATAATTGAGGGAGTTACATTTTTCATTTCTGGCCATGCAAAATAGGGTGCCCATTACAATTAAGTGCGTGCGAGAAACTCGTAAATACGGTACTTGAGGGCTCTCAACATTAGTGCAGTGTCTGTTTATTTTGCAGTGCTCCTCAGTATAATAGATTTAGTTATATTGAATTACTATAGACATGTGTTTGGCAGACAATGTGCCCCTATCTCTAGACTCTTAAACAAAATTACAACCTTTGGGTTGTATTTTGACACACAACAATAACCGTCATCGGTCTTGTCCGCATTTCCTTTCTTTAACGCTGCGAGCCCGGTACTTCCAAGTCACGAACGGCATGCGCGTTATCAGCATGACAGAGCATTCTTGACAGGAAAGCAGCGAGCAAAGCGTTTTCAAGAATGGAAACGCAAGCAAGACAGATGACGATTATTGTTGTGTGGCAAGATACGACCCTAAGGGTGTAATTTTGTTTAAAAGTGTATGTCCTGGCTGCCAGAATCTGACAGTGTTCTTGCTCGACGTTCCACTGCAGGCTGCAACTCCGTGAATTCCAGGCCGAATTGCTGTGAAGCCTAGGCTTTGCAGTAATCAGGCAATTTTCTGCACTTGCTTTGCTTCATAAATCATTTGACATCGTTAGTACCTGTCCCATTAACTGCCATTAATTAATATCCAGAGAGATAGATAGTGACTATGCTCCTGGCTTAAAAAAACTGAACTATACCCACCTGAAAGATACCCACTACACTGAAAGTTAGTCCACTTCATATTTTCACTCAATTTCCTCTCGATTTTAGGTGGGCTAGCTCTCAGGATTTTATGGTAAAAATATTTTAACACCCTCAGCTTTAAGCAACCACATTTATTTGGCAATGCCATGCATGAAAATGAATAAATGCTGCCAGCAACAGACCAGCTTTAAGACAGCGGCACCTGTTGGGCAAAACTAGAACGCACCACGGGCTACACCTTGTGGTCAGCTGCATACAATGCACTGCACACAGTCCAGTGTCTCCAAGGCAGCGCTGTCCACTGACCAAAGCTTTGAATCAGCCTTATTTGAATAGTAGCTATAACCAACATATGTCGGTAGTTACACAGAACACACTGCAAAACTCACCGCATGGTAAGAAAAGACAAAAGGGACAGAGTATGAGAACTGTCCTGCACATCTATGCGAAGTTAAAGGTACTGCTGCAACCAATACTGTGCCAGATGACAAGCTATAATACAATGTGCGACCAACTGCACTCACCTTCAGCTTGGCAGTCCCGCCAACATTGCCAAGGTCTTCCAAGTCAATCAGTTCAGGTTCACCTTCATCACTCGAGCTTTCATAAGCCATGCCTTCCGACTGAAAATGCCCAGGAACCAATCAGTCAGTTACATATCACTTCGCATTGTAACAAATACAGCACAAAAGGGTACCATTAGGTCATACACTACTACAAAAGCCCCTAAAAACTGGACATCTAAAGTCAATGAATACCATCTTATTTGTGGTCATTCATCACACCTAAAATATGTGTGCATTTGCTCAGTTATAGTAAAACATTAAGAAGTTGCCATGTGAACCCTGTTTCATAGCCCTTATTTGTTGCTTTGGTTACACACTGTCTGCGTTATTATGCATCGCCCTGCTCAATACAAGCTTGAGGTAGAGTATAACCTAGACACGATACCGCTTTGCACTATTTCTCGGCGTCAACATTCGTGATCAAGGACACAACACATGGCACAATACAGTTAGGCGTCTTGTTTACCACTTAATACGTTCCAGGAAAACAATCTTTTGGCATCACCGTTCAGTACATCGCCAAACCGCAATGGCGTGATACGTTTTCTGGCCGCTAGATCCCATGCGAACAAAGAAAAGGCGAGAGGCACATGCAATCAGAGAAGTCAAATCTCTTATCACCACCAACCCCTTTGTGATAAGCATCATCACCTATCTGTTTCGCAGCACGTGTGGCATACTGCCGATGGAAGCGTGCTGCACGCTTTGATAGGTGATAACCAACTGTGCCGCCATTCTCTGCTACACGCGGCACGAAGTGAATGCCCTGCTTCGCTCTGTAATCGTATTCTGGCATCACCCACCAGCTTGATCTAGTTTTGGCTTCCCATCGCCACATTAGAAGACTTACAATAGGAAAATAGCACTGTGCATCTTGGGTTGCTCAGGCCTTACCAGCTGCTTGCGTTTTTTGCCCACAAACGTAGGAACGAGCGTCTACTGCATTAGGTGTGTTAAAATTGCCGTTATGTTGCAACTGTTGTAGTCCCTAGTGCGACAAGTCTGTCATTTTATGTGTAGGCAATGAAGGTAGCAGAGTTTGGAACCCCTACGATGACTTCCAGCTAGTCCAGAACCCATGATGCTGCTTCATAAGGGGCTAAATGCCAACACTGTCACTAAATCTGATGACGGCCAACTGTGCTGTCAGCATCACCACTGCCTCCACCTATCTACGGTTTTCTTTTGCAGGTACAAGTTTATGCAATACAGAAGTGTATGTTTTCAGAGTTCATTGTTTCCTGCCTGGCTGTCTGGACACGTCACATTCCCAAGACACAATCATAAAAAATGACACACAATAAATGACCGCATGACAACTGCACAATCAGAGGCATAGAATTCCTGTTTTCCCTGCGGGGTGGGGGGTCTTGCAAAATTTTTTGCCGCAAGGTGCAGCTGGTGGTGACCTGGAGCAGATAAAGAATGTAAGAACACTCTGAAGTTTTCTAACAGGTTCATGCAAAACTCACAAAGATTTGTTGAAGCCAAGACTTGCTGATGGGTTGTACGTAGATGATTTAATAATGACATTCCTGGGAATTGTAGTGAATCTTACTATTACCATCACAGCAGCATACTACAGGACCAGAACAAAATGCAGCAGGTAATTGAGGCTGCCTGAGGTTTTCAGTCGAAGAGGTGGGGGGGGGGAACCCCCCTCCCTCATCCCTGTGGTTGACGCTCATGGTTGAGGTTTTGACTGAAAAAAGTCGGGCGCCTTCATTTCCCCTTATTTGTCTCACTGATTCTCAAGACGACGTTCACAACTGGATGTAAGAGCACTCTGAGCACCCCAACCATTTCAAGGAGTACTGAACGTTACTCACTGCAGGGTGAGGTTCACTAGGCTGCGTGGTGATCAATGGGCTTCCTTTCAGGTATGCTACAATGTCGTCTTTCCAAGCTGGAAACTTGCCTGTCCCTGAGTTGCAAAAAAGAAAAGGTATAAAAGGAAAGAGTAGGTGATGCTTCAGCAATATCCTATAGCTTTCCATTAGAGAAGCTCGCTGTTTCTAACCCTGTAAGCTACTTGGTTCACACTATTTGCGAGGGCATTGCAAACCATGTGCTGCCCTGTGACTCCCCGCGAACACAAAACATAAGGCCTCTGACTACAGTCACGGCAGAACTGGTGGAGTAATACACATAGGGAATGCGAGTTCTCCACAAATGGTGGGAGGCTTAATTGAATTGAAGAAGGCATCTGCCATCTTTCCCTGACATTCTAGAGAAGTTTAGCCACAACAAGTGGACTTCAACAAAGACCATGTGATATATAAAGCAGATGAATTGTGGCCTCTTAGAGCAACAAAAAGGGTCCAAAAAAAAACAAAAGAACCCTAACTGCAGCTCAGAGAGGCATAGGGTGGAGTCTGCTGATGTATCACATGGATAACTGAAAATTGCTGGGAGTGGATTTAAATATAGACTAATAATGATGATGATGACTGTCACCGTAACTTGATTTATGGTTTAACTTTTGTGGTGCTGTTAAGCAAAAAGACTGTTGCTTGCAATATTGTTGCAACAAGTGACAAGTGTGAAAAGAGAGGACTTCTGGAGTGGGTATTCTGTAAGAGTCCACCTAGTGGACACTTAGTGGAGTGTCCATTTCGGCCACTGCTGAGTGGATGCAGCTGCATGAGCGAGGAGGATGCGAGCGGCCCCAGCCAATCAGCAGCGGCCAAAACGGACACTCCACTAAGTGGACTCCTACAGAATACCTCCCCTGCTATGGTGGTCCAGTTGAAAAATGAGCGTCGCTGCCAAGCAAGAAGCTGCGGTTAACTTGTTAAACAAGCACTTTTTGCCAAACTCAGCCCAATTTAAACTTCCCAGAGTTTACAATTTATACTGTGTGTAGCAAATTTCAGTACACACTAACCCGTTAACCTCTGGTTTATTAGTGCAACAGCGCAAGATATAGACAGATAAGACAAGCAGGGACAGTCACTGCTTCCAAGGCCACTGTTAGCCCTTGCTTGTATCCTGTCCCCTTTCTTTCTGTTATACCAAACCAAAGGACGAGGACCAAATAGCAGTGACATTACTTAATTCTCCTCCTCCATGTCTTTTGGAGCTCTGATAATAAATCAAAGTTTGATTATGCAAATGTCTGTTGAGTTCAGAAGCGTCCTTACCATATTTTCCTTCATCATGGCTTTCATCATTGAGACAAAGGGGAACCGCCGGCGTTGCATGCAGTTTGGACAGCCAGAAATCCATGTCCTTGGCAACCTAGGAAAGCACGATTGAGAAAGCTAATATGAACAATCAAAGCTTCGCATAGGACCTTACTTCGGTGGCTGTGGGGAAAATGGGATGGACTGCTCTAGTACTGCACGGGATGTTCGGCCAAGGCCTGATCAGTGCATTAATATATAGATCTGAAAATTCATTCTATATACTTGCATATGTCAAATAAATGCTTTCTATAATGTTGGCTTAAACTGACCAGAACACACAACATGAAGAAAGCAGCATAAACTATAAACACAGAGAAAAATCAGGAGCTCTTTCATATATACAGTCTCATAACTAGGTGAAAAGGTGGACAAAGCTTAATTAAACACTATAGTCAGGTACACCTTAAGAAGACAGGAGAGGCCCCGCCAAGACGACCGAAGTGCGGCTGCCAATTGCCTCCACGACTAAAGAAATAGTCCTGCTGATGCGACTCGGCCCACTTGGAAGCGCGGTGTGCCATGTTCTCCGTCGGCGGAGTCACCGGCCGTTCGGCTTCATGACGTCAGTCTAGAGTGCGTGCCCATTGGTGGAGGCTTGTGTGCATCCGCCTTTGAGGGGCAAATGCCGCTGCCTTCTATAGTTGTACCCGACCGTAGAAGATGAAGTAAACAATTGAAAACAACCAATGCTTTAATTTTGATAAATGTACCTTGTTGTAACTGTCACCATAGGCTGAGTCTCCCAGGCCATAGATGGCATAGTCAAGACCCTGGAGGTAGTACTTGTGCACTCGGAAATCTGCATATGTATCCTTCAACCAATCGTAGAACCATGTGGCTTCATCTGGTGCTGATCCGTCCACGTATGTTGACACGATGAAGATACAAAGGCCCTTTGCTTTCACCTGTAATTCCCAACATAAAAGGCAATAACAGCATGTCAGTGAAGAAACACAGCTGATATAGCTGTTGTTATAATAACTCTAGCAGATAGGTTCTAAATTTCAATAGTCTATCCAGTTTCGAAATAGGCTTCCATTCTGTGCGAGTTCAAGACGGGCCACACAAACTGAACCTGCTACTGAAGACAAGTGCGAGGCAGAAAAGTATGCCAAAAACCAATATCCCAGGTTTCTGAAATCGAAATGAGTAAGTTTGGTTGTGGAGAGATGTGCTACGCAAGATTAAAATGTTCCAGGTCAATGCTGCTGCAAATTATGCAAGAAACGGTGCATGATTGACATGGGCAGTTGCTTGGCACTGCTTATGTTTCAAATACAACTGCAAAGATATTTATTTTGCAATGAAATCAAAATATAGGACCTTATAAACATGGCCTTCCATGGTCTGTTCTGGTGGAACATGTCACAGTGCCATGCTACGATGCTTTCTTAGTTGGGCCCAAAGCTAAAGTGTTGGGAGGCCGCAGGCTGTAAACTTACTCAATGTGACAACTGTCCAAGCTTGATAACAGCATCAGCTCAGTATCAGCTTCACTTGTTGTTGAAGTGATGCTTGGGAAATTTCAACAAATGCAGTATAGCACTACTATCACAAGTTGCAATAACTTGCAGCAAGCTGATCATATGGACCACATAGTTTTTGTATTTCACAGCAGCCATTAGCTAATAGTTTTGTATGTTAATATGTTCAGCTTACTCAAAGAAAGGGATCTTCTATGCCAGTGTGCCTATTTTAGCAAAGCAAATACAAGTGCAATGTGATCACGAAACACATCCAGCAATTAGCCTGCTGCTGTCTCCCAACAGGAGTGAGTTGCTACTGTCTGGCACCTGCCAAGTACCCCCTACCTGACCAAGCAGACATTCCTCTGGCTCCACATGCTTCAAGTTGACCATTTCCACATCATAGTCCAGTGCATCCAGCTCAGCCGCAAGTTTTTCCGACAAAATCTGTGCACAAGAAAGAAAGACATTACTGCTAAAATCCATTGTTGCAACTAAAAAAGCAACGGCATTCGATACATAAACTGTAAAACTTTGGTTTAAAAGGGATGGCAAATGATTCTGGGCTCTTATTCACAAAAGTATTCTCATGCCAGAACAGTTTGCGAAAGCAGATGCGAGCCGGCTCTATCACGATGATGGACGTATCAGCGAAGGTGGCTGACCAATGGAAAACAGTGCTTACAAACAAAATGCATTGTCAAATAACGCAATTATTATGAACAATTACAATGAGAAGTGACTGCCAGCTTGCAAACACAGAAGCTTAGAACCACTAGTGAAGTGCTAAAGTCATAGAAAAAAATGCACAAACCAAACTGGTGCGTCTAGGTGAAGCTGCCATGTTAGCAAAGATGAAAAAAGTTTAATTAAAACTCAGCACAACTTTAAGAATTTCAGTTTTCATGCATAATGAAGGACAAACAGTTAAAAAAATAAAGAGCTAGGAGAGCAGGCAGTGGGATCATATACTCTCAGTAAATCACATTAGGGAATACTTTCACTTTCGCATGATTCGACATCTGGTGCAATGCCTCAGTAAAGTGACAGCCGTTATGCCTGCTGGCTTAGCCCATTAGCATCCACTGAAAGTGATACTCTTGAAAGTTATCAACCGAGAATATTGCTGCGGGCTTCCTACTTTCTCTGTCCCTATCTGGTGCACTGGTCACAGTTTACAATGCAAGCAACTAGGCGCAGCTTTTAACCACCATCAACTTGCAATAAGATACAGCGGACAACAAACCTTTGCATTTCCAGTTTGAGTACCGTACAGGACTTTCACCGACTTCCCATTACATTTCCTCTGCCTTTGTTTAAAAGGGTCCTGTGTCTGAAACACACAAGGTGTGAATCAACAATCAGCAATGCTTCCATGATAAGATGTCAAAGGTGGAAAGTTTAAAATTACAAGGGATATGCTAGAGTCACCTTTATTTTGGTAAGGTTGAGCTTTTCTCGAGCAACGACAAAGAATAGCACTGCTAAGACACCCCCACATAGCGTTGTGGTGTAGCTGCTGGGATACCAATCACTTGTTGATTTTTCATTGACACGTCCTGCAAGAAAAGCACCACTTAATTGTCAAGTATAACCGCACTGTCGCTTTTTGATTGCTTTAATGCAGAAACCAATTTTTTATAGTTCTCATCCTATCTCTCCTTTTTTATTTTGCACGAGTGTTACATAGTGCTCACATTGTCACTAAATTAGGTCACGAAAGCTGTGAGCCTTAGGTAGTAAAACAGAATTTACATTAAAAATATCCGCAGATTAATTGTGGCTGGAAGGCCAGGCCAGCAGCTCGTTGTCGTGTTTCGTTTCAAGACAGCGCACGTGACTTTATATTTTAACCCATACCGTCTTGCAAACAATTTAATGCGGGTGTCACACGGCGCATTTCAGATCGCGATCAAGCCCGATCCGGATCGAAATTCTCGGTCGCGATTGGTTCCTTCGCGCAAAGTGCGCGAGGGAGCCAATCGCGACCGAGAATTTCGATCCGGATCGGGCTTGATCGCGATCTGAAATGCGCCGTGTGACACCCGCATTAAATTGTTTGCAAGACGGTATGGGTTAAAATATAAAGTCACGTGCGCTGTCTGTCACACGGCGCATTTCAGATCGCGATCAAGCCCGATCCGGATCGAAATTCTCGGTCGCGATTGGTTCCTTCGCGCAAAGTGCGCGAGGGAGCCAATCGCAGTCGAGACTTTCGATCCGGATCGGGCATGATCGCGATCGAAAGTGGCCGTGCGACACCGGTATAACGCGCATATCGCGCTACGCTCAACTACACTGCAATTCAGCTTAATGTATTATGCCCTTCAAGCGTTAATGCAGACGTAGAAAACAGCAACTGCGATTTACAGTAATACAAAACAAATCACATCAATTATTACTATTGATTTTCTTTTTGTCATTTTGAAGGATGGCAAAGCGATTCTGTCGAAAACTGCTCGACAACACAACTGCATGATCGCGTCATGCAAACAAATTGTGACTGACACAGTTCCCAACAAATGTTTAGAAATGACGTTGCTTTTATGCGGACCAAATTGTATCTCGTGTGTCTTTCACGCGCGCTTCACCACAAGCAAAGAGCTGCTAGAAGCAACGGATACGCGTACTTGCCTTTCGCGTGCGCCGTGTGGAAAATCAGCAGCGCACAAATAAAAGATGTCACAGCGCACCGGGTAGTGCTTTTAATCATTACGGCAAATTGCCGTCTACTGACTTTAATTTTCGCAGTCCAGGCAGTGCGATACCGCCACAGGTGATGCGTGCACGCCAGCGACGTCGCATCACTGATAGCAATGTCGGTTCGAAAACTGCGCGCTCGGGAGGCGAATAGTTGACTCATCAAAACGTGCGGGACGAAGTAAATGGTTTATATACATATGAAACAGGCGGGGAACACCGTTATGAGCAGTTTTTTTTTTCTTCCACTATGATTTAACCTTTGCTTTCCAACTCCAATCAGCCATGTTGGCGCTCGAAAAGGAGCTACTTTCGGTTTCGGTATCTAGGTACCATATCACAGTCGTTGCGTTACAGCTGGCGGATGAACAGCTATAATAAACATCGGCGCGCCGTGAATGCAACCGTTAAATGTATGCAGCAGCCGAAACGCACCGCTGTGTAGCGCAATGAAGACAAAATTCCGCAGCTACTCTACAGAAAAAGATTACACTTCTCATACACCAATTCCAATACCACTCCCTGGGTGCATCTGCTTACTGAACGATACATACATATCTCCTTTATTTATGGTAGATGTATTTCACAGTGCTAAATTGGACCAAAGCTCCTTTCACTGTGAGCTCCTGCAATTGAATAAGCAAACACACACACAATCATGACAGTGTAAACATCTTTATTTTTTAAATTGATATTGAGACCCTTTCCCTCCAAAATACGAAGACAGGCCGCTATATACAGGCATAAAGGCAGCTGACTACAATATTCACAATACAAAACATACAAATCCCAACACAAAATGCCAGCAAATGTACACATTACAATTGTGTACAGGGCATTCAAGTCCACTTCTGCGAAGGTCATAGTTCATCAAGCAAATTCATCACTTACTTCCTTCAAAACGTTTTTACGAGAGCACCGGATACATGTAGGCACTAAATTTTATCAGAAATTTTGAAACTACAAAGAGGGTGGTGTGTGGCCTGCATAATAAACACCCGTCTGCTACACTCCATTTTACAAGAATCTAGCACTGGAGCATAAACTACACCAGACATGAGCCAAAAAACAAAAAGGGGTGTAAACGTGGGAAACCAAGCCTCCCTCCGGGTCAGAGCGTTGTCTGCCGAGTCTTTGGCACCAGGGCAGATAGTGTAGGTTCCACTCTAGTTCAAGATTACCATAAAAAGGAGAATGCATGGGCGGCATCCCGACAGAAGCTTGGAACATAAGTACATGACTATCATAGTAGGCTGTACAGGAGTTTACACAACATGAAATAAACATTATGTACACAAAATTCAACCAACATAGGCCAATGAAAGACCTACAAATTGTGCCAATTTAATGAATACTTCTATAACTGAAAAACAACAAAAGTGGCCTACCCTACAACGACAGAAAGCTGAGCTAGCTGGTAAGAATTCATTATGCAAAAAAGAGGTGAGGCGTACAGACAGGACACAAGAGTAGAGATGTGGACAACACGAACGTCGACTATCAACTGGGAACACTGAGGCGAAAAAAGAAAAGACAAAACTCATCTGCACAAGCTCAGGAATGCCACGTGTCAGTCGTGTACATGTGCCGGTCTACGTGAGAGATAACTGTTAAGGCACTTAATCTCTTCCTTATGTAAAGTAATCGAAGGCTGACTCACGCACGCACTTCCACCATTATAGATATGCCATGCCTCTACCATAAGATGCGTATCTTCATTCTTATGCCTGTGTACAGGCATAAGAATGAAGATATGCATCTTGTGATAGAGGCATGGCATATCTATAATGGTGGAAGTGCGTGCGTGAGTCAGCCTTCGATTACTTTACATAAGGAAGAGATTAAGTGCCTTAACAGTTATCTCTCACGTAGACCGGCACATGTACCCGACTGACACGTGGCATTCCTGAGCTTGCGCAGATGAGTTTTGTGTCTTCTTTATTTTTTCGCCTCAGTGCTCCCTTCAGATGATAGTCGGCGTTCGCGTTGTCCACTTCTCTACTCTTGTGTCCTGTCTGCATGCCTCACCTTTTTTTTGCATAATGGCCTACCCTTTAAAGAAGACAGTTCTTGAGTCACACAAAGCCCACAAGGAATTGCCATTATAGTACATAGAATTCACTGAAGACAAGCAGTGCACCCATTTTACAATTCAAGGCCTGACAGAATGTCTATTCTACAAAAGCAAGACAGAATGTGAAGCATGCGAGGCCCATATATGAAGCAAGCGTTGCCACACTGATGACTACTGGTGGCCACCTCCAACAAAGCATGAGCAAGGACACTTGTATCTAGAAGCTCTAATGCCATAACCTCTGCTTAACCTGTCCTGTGAATGAGTCCTAGTCATCAGTGTTCATTTCGATGATGTTCACAGCACACACATACTAAGGAATTAAGCAACATGCACACAGTGACAGTTACCAATTCGCCCAAATTTTAACACTACCATCACTGTATGTTGCGCCTGTACATTAGGCCATTAGGATCAGCATGTTGTGTGTTAAAATACATCTCTCATTTTACGGCCGACAAGCCCAGGCCTGTCAATCGAAATCTAGTTAAAATAATCCCTCAGCAGCTGACGATAATGAGCGTTCCATCAGTGCACGTGTATCCTGAAAAAAGCAAACTTCACCAATTTATTAAAAATTTGTCCTGGGGTCTGGCAATCAAACTAGGGCCAGTGAACTTACAGAGCTGCCACAATACCGTCTGAACAAACCAGAAGATTGGCCGATGGCAGTGAAAAGCCGAATTAATCACGTACTCACAGCCACTGCAGACCTGGAAAAATTAACCAAAAAATGCTGCGCAAATCTGAAATATGGAACAAGTTCAAAGCTAAGAAAAACTGCAATCTTTCCAATTGTAGCAGGTAATTCGTCCAACATGTGGACTTACACACTGCGTATTTGGATATTTAACATCTTTTTCTTTGCTGATCATGATAAGAGCCGTACATGACAAATGGCTAACAGAAGTTTTCGTTGCATTGTTAAGGATGAGAGGGCTTATGGAGTGAAACCTCAATGCTAAAACATGCTATTTGATGAGCCTTTAACCAATCAGTTTGTCTGCTGTATCACTGGCAAAGTGAACATTGGTAATGACGACTACAACATGTCCTCGTGTTGTTTTGCACAGTTCAATAACTTGGACAAGGGTCTCAGGTATGTGCCATCGGAGTAACAAGCAGCAACAAGGCCTCAACAACTGCTGCAAACACAGCCGACACAACTACAAACAACCACGTGGCCCTTTGAAAACTAGTGCGCTGTATTTGCCAAGGAGCCCCTTCTTTCATTACCAGTATGATTAAGAAATACTACTTCAAAATCAACACCTCAAAGTGCAGTTCTCATACCTTCCTTTAGGGGTGCACACAGAGTGGATCACACAAACTGCAAAGGCAACAGGCAACCGTTTTGGAACACACAGCTGAACTAACAAAACCAACCTTCCTATCGCAACAAGGGAAGGCTGAACTGAATGTGTGAAAAATGTACTGCAAGCCTTATGTTTCTCTAGTTTGCCAGGTCAAAGAACTGCGCTGTAAACAGCTACAACAAGCAAGTAATAATGGTAGTGAGGCCAAACCAGCTAGTGCACATAACTGCTAGTGCAACCTGTCCACTGCTGTTACACGTTGATTGCATCATCCCTTTCCAACACACCAGGCACACCAACCTTCCACACAAGCACCATGCCAAACTATCACTTGTGCTTCCCCATCAGGTTTGTCACATCAAGAATGCAATGAAGTCCAGCCAGTTGCTACAAGACCAGAAAATATATGCTTTGCTAGCAAGCTGCACAGACTGCCCGCAGTCAGGAATTGCAAGGCTGCAGAAAGTCACCAGCCAATCAGTCACTCCTTCATCAGCTGGCTTCGTGTCGCCACTTGCCGACCTGGTGGCTCGTCGGCGTAGCAATGCTTCGCCTTGGGATCACGATACGAGTTCTCATGATGAACACTCTGTCACAAAAGCATAGATATATATGTATGTCATAAGCAACATCACCACCAGCACAAGCTCAATTAGGTATACTGCAGAGGGCAACAGCATTGACATCTGCTTTTTTAGTAGTGTCCTGCACCAGAACATCCTACACAATGTGTGCCATAACAAATCTGACTCTCTGCTGTACCTACGTTTCATTTCCTTACTTTTTTTTTACAGGTGATGACTGGTTAGACTGTGCACCTCTTCAAAATGCGCTATTCATTAAGAACACCATATACCCTGTATCATCATAAAGTGGTAGAACAAAGATAGAAGCGAAAAATTATGCCACTGTTGTCTTACTGCATATACAGCACAGTATATTGACTAGGGCAATTTCAAATAGAATCAAGGTTGTGCTGGACTTCGATCGACACTACTGAAGCCGAGTGGGAGGCCACAGAAGCAACAGCATGCTTCAAACATAATGTTGCTTCAGTGGTTTTCCAATCACTTATCCACTTGAGCAATCAATTTCCAACCCCTCAACCAATCGCTCAATGGCAACACTCATCCAAGAACAATCTCTAGCTCATGACAATAAGTGCCAGCTCTCTTGTGCTATTTACATGGTACCAATAATGAGCTGTGTCCACACCAAGTTGTTCATCTGCTCTCCTGATTACACATGTCTTTCTATGCAATAACTTGAAATGTTAAAGGTCTGTTGCTGAGAAAACATGGCCGTTGCAGCACAGTAAGTGAGGCAAATTACTTTAGCCTATGTCAATGGCATGCATGTCTGCACTGACTTCTTATGCAGGTGCTACATCTGTTGATAAGCTCCATGTGGCCCAATGTATGCCACAGTCAACCTATTTCCATAACCATAACCAGCTTGAAAACGTTTAAAAACTTCATAACAACGTGGGGCTGCAGGCTACATGCGAACTTGAAAGCAAAATCTGCATATAAGTGTGTTCTGTGTTGATGTGAAGCAGCATGGCACTGCAACAGCTAATAGGTGAGGACTGAACAAAGCACCAGAAAATTGGTTCTCTGGCTTGACTGTATGCCAGCAATTGTGCAAAACAAAAGATATTTCACGCAGTGGTCAGCACAAGTTATGTATCCAGTTGTTATTCCTTCCTTCTTGAGGCTTGCAATTGGGGGTGCAGCTTATATATTGGGTGTTTCTTTACATACAGAATTCTTATTAATTGCCTTTGGTGGATAGCATAATACTCGTCATTGAGCTGAATTACTAAACGAGGCTGACATTACTTGCACAGAAATCTAAATGCATAATCAAATAATTAAAAAAATTACCAATTATCATTTTAAAAATTCACTACTTTAACACATATTGTACAATTTACTAATTATAGCCAGTGAGTACGCAAGGTGTACTCACTTGGAAAAAATTTTCAGGAAGACACCAGTTTTGAGATATGCATTCCCAAAGTTTGCAATGAAAACATGGACGTTCCAGTTACACTAATTTCATGCTTCAATGCAGAAAATAGTGGTTTGTTCCAAAAGTAAGTGAAACAACAGTTCCTGTTTACTGCAAGTTTCACAGCGCATATCGCAATACCCATGAGATCCTTAGAAAACGAGAAGAAAGGGGTTAACCGAGGGGCCCGATTTTTATTAGTCATATCACAACAAGCCAACAAACATTGACACCAAGGACAACATAGGGGAAATTACTTGTGCTTAATAAATGAAATAAAGAAACGATAAATTAATGGAAATGAAAGTGGATGAAAAAACAAGTCGCCGCAGGTGGGGGACGATCCCAGAGCCTTCGCATGTCGCGTGCGATGCTCTACCAATTGAGCTTGGGTATTTATGTGTCCTAGTAGAACACTGGGAGTGTTAGCCAGCGCCACCACGCACAGACCTTGGCGGAAGATGTAGAACATACTTTCTGCCACAGGCGTCATGAGAACGTGATCTTTTTTGGGTGAAGGCAACCGGTCAAAAAGAAAAAACAGTGCCGCGGTAGCTCAATTGCTAGAGCATCTCACATCGCACGCGAAATGCGAAGGTTGTGGGATCGTTCCCCACCTGCGGCAAGTTGTTTTTTCATCCACTTTTATTTCAATTAATTTATCTTTTATTTATTTCATTTATTAAGAACAAGTAATTTCCCATATGTTGTCCTTGGTGTCAGTGTTTGTTGGCTTCTTGTAATATGAGATCCTTAGAGTTAGTTCTACATGGACGTGCCTTGCAAGCTCACCGGCTGCAATTTGTAGATAGCAAAATGTGCTGTAAAGTACTTTAGCAAGAAGTTAATTAGTGAACTTAGGTTAATTTGCTGATCATGCATTCTGATTTCTAGTGTGAGTAGTGTACGCCGCTTCGAGTAATCTAGCTCAAGGACTAAAATTACGCTGTCTGCCACAGGTGATCATAAAAAATTCTGTACAGTAAAACGCACACACACACATGCACACACACACTTGTACCAAGGGCATAAGTTCTATCATCTCTAACATACAGTAATTAATTAAAGATAGTTCTTTCATTACACATACATGCATGTAAAAATAAAGGAGAAGGGTATGCCAATTGTCACCAATGTCACGGAAAGTATTTAAGATGAAATGAACAGGTAGGGCTTTAAACTGTCCACAGCAGCTCAACGCACAGAAAAAGGGAGAGCCATACGTACATCGGATGACGTCCTGCACTTTGTGAGGCAAAGCTCAAAATGGTCGGTGATGGATGCCACCAACATTTTGAATGTGTCCGATGCCTTCCCTAGGATCTTCTGCAGTATTGTGATCTGCATGCGATTGAAAAATTAAGCATTCAACCAACAACAACTTTGAGCCAAGAATAAAGAGAGAGAGAGACAAAGAGAAAAGGAACCAGCATAACAACATGAAGTAGGGCAACAGACGCTATACATGCACTGTCAAACAACAAATGACATAATTTCTATGGGCTACTTTCCAGCACACAGAGAGGGAAAAAAAATTGTGGGAAAACTGCCAGAATTATTTACTATTTCATTTAATTACCATCTGGGCCCTGAGTCATTATGGCTAGACAGAGGCAAAGCATGAATGCCAGGCAAGATACTGGCAATGGAATTGTGCTTCAGAGTGAAAAGTCGCAGGGCTGAATCCTGGACGTGGCCGGCCACATTCCAACGGGAGTGGAATAAGACAATGCCCTGCACACTTACACTACACAACCCCATGAAAATTAATTTAGAGCCCTCCACTATATCATCCCTCATACACTCAAGTGTGCAGCAGACAATCGTAGCTCAAGCATGAAAAATTATGGCACGCAGTGCACTGGAGGGCTCTGAAATATTTCAGACTAGAGTCGGCTGCTTACGACGCACAAGAAATGCGGCTGTCAAGGCCAGAGATTGGAACTAACCAGAAATCTTAATTGTGGGGTTCCAGTGTGAGCACACTGGAACTGCATAGGGGGGCTACGAGGAACGCCGTAGTTGAGGGCTTCAGACTGACGTTGGCCACACAACTTGAACACGGAATGTGCGGTTCGAGAAATAACTTTGAATCACGTTGAGCAAGTTGCTTTGGATGTCCATTCCAACCAGATTTGTCTCGATGCAGACAAGGTGATCTGTTGTGGATCTACCTTCCCTGAAAATGCACTGTAAGGGATCTGGTGTTTTGTTACTTGCAAGAAAATGGATCAGGCGTTGGTTAGTCATTTTCTCAAAGAGTTTGCATAGGCACCTTGTTAGGGCTATAGGCCTAGTAACTGCTGGCCGAAGCCGGGTCCTTGTTCTCCTTGAGAATTGGAATTATTGCATCTTTCCAGGCAGCCGGGATGTACCCACCACAGTATATGGAGTTAAAAAGTGACAGAGGTGTTTTGTGGGTTTCAGGGTGCAAATGTTTGATCCTGTCGTAAGCTATTCTATCCCTTCCTGGCACTGACTTATTACAACTCAGTGAGGCCTGAAACTACACTGTGGTAAATGGAAGGTTGTAATATTCATTCCTTGTTATTTTCCAATCCAGGGGCAATCGCTCTGCTTGTCGCTAGTACCATAGAAATGTATCTGTGTAATTGGCCGAACTCGAAATGTACTCGAAGTGGACACCTAGAAAATCAGCCTTGTCTTCTAGAGTGTTTCCCTGTGTGTTTACTAATGGTAGAGGATGGGTGTGCTCAGTTCCATGCTTTCCTTTCGTTTGTGTAAGTTTATGCCCGATATGTGTTTTTGCCAGCCTTCCCTTTTGGCACGGTAGCGCGTTCTTCTATCCTCACTCTTCGTCTTAACGTTTACAAGATTCTCTTTGGTGGGAAAGTCACAAAGGTGGCCCCAAGCCTTATTTCGCTTTCTTTGTGTTTCCATGAAGTCATCATTACACAAGGGAGCACGTCGTCTGGAATGCACATGGATGCTATAGTCACAATAAATGCTGTGAAATGTGCCACTGCGTCGTCAATGTTAAGTGTATGGATGTCATCGCATGTTAGGTGGGTGAGCTCTCTGTATTGCTTCCAGTCGGCAGAGTCAATTTTCCACTGGGGAACATGGGGAGAGTTTTCATGACTTTTTGTTAATGTTAAAACAATCGGGAAGTTGTCACTCCCGTAAGGGTTTTGATGGCGTTCCCCTCCAGATATGGCATGAGTGTACTTGATGTGATGCTTCAATCTATAGATGAGTATGTTTTGTGTGCCACACTGTAGAATGCAGGCTCTTTTTTATTTAGCAAGCACACATCTGTAGAGAAAAGAAAGTTTTCAATTAAGTGCCCTCTTGCATCACAAGAGTCACCTCACAGGTTGCTATGGGCATTTAGGTCTCCAACAATGATATATGGTTGAAGAATTTCAGCGATAAAGCTTAGAAACTCTTATCTGGAATGTTGATTATTCAGAGGGATGTATAGGGAACATATAGTGACCAACTTCTGAAAGAGCACCACTCAGACTGCCTCAAGAAGAGTTCAAAGAAGTAACTGTTGACAAGCAACACCTTTGTACACTGACTGCAACACCGCCCAACGAGGCGAGTACGCCATTGCGACCTTTTCGGAAAATGCCATACTGCCTGAGGAAGTTACTTTGGGTTGGTTTTAGGTGTGTCTCCTGAACACATAGCACCTTTCGATTGTATTTCTGTAGGAGTTTCTTAATGTCATCGAGGTTGTGGATGGGACGTCTTACGTTCCAGTGTAATGCTTGTGTATCCATAGTGTTGGCATTTTTATGCTGTGAGTCAAAGACGACTCATGTTGGCTTACAGAGCCTTTCCAAGCCCTGTAATCCGAATTTCGCCTTTCTTGGAGCAGTCGCGAGAATCGCGCTGCTACCGATGCACTGGATGGCTTGGGGTTGTGTCCGTCAACTCCTGGGAGCTGCTGGACTTCCGCTCATTCGAGTGGGGTGTTTTTGGAGAAGGCCTAGCCTCATTTGCCAAGGGGGCTGGTAACACGGCCACACACTGTGTAGCCCGAGCTGATGCAGGAAGTTTGATGCAGCGTTGTGCCCTTACGTGCCGCATCAGCATACCTTTTGGTATAAAGGAATGAAATCCCTTTTCGTGCTTCCTAAAACGAGGCGTTCTCTTTTACCTCGAGTATAAGGACATCTTTCTCTTTTTTTTCATGTGGAGCAGAAATGAGAGTAGGCTGCATGTCCATCATCATAGTTCGGACAGTGGAGCATGGTACTACAGTTGTTAGAGTTGCGTCCGTACTCACTGCATTTTGCACAGGTCAGTCGGCCTCGGCAGCTTTGTGAGCCATGGTCGAATGTCTGATACACTGAAACATCTACGTGGGTTCAGGATGTAAGCTCAGATCCGTGTCTTTGTGTAGCCTGTTTTGAGGAAATCTGGCAGTGTACTCGATGCAAAGGTTAAAATGAGGTGTTTGTTAGGAATTTCTTTGCTCTCACGTTTGATCTTTATTCTTTGAACTTGGATCAACATTCTGGTTCTTTTATCCCTCGAGAAGCTCTTCTTCAGTCAAATTTAGGAGATCATCATCTGATACGACTTCACGGACTGTATTCATGGAGCTGTATGGAGTCACCGTGATTGGGACATCACCAAATGTCATAAGGCTCGACAGTTTTCCATGTTGCTGGATGTCGTGGACCTCAAGTAGCAGGTTGCCACTCACCATCTTAGTAACTTTGTATGCAGGTCCTATTTTATCAATAACGCATTTCGCAACAATGAAATGAGATAGTGTTCTCACGATTTTTTTCAGCATTAGGACAGTGCATGACCTGAAAGCGAGGGAAGGTTTCTTTCTGCTGGACAAAAAATCTCCAGGTTTCATTGGTGCGTCCTCTTTTAGAAAGAGGGCAATCAGGAAGTGGGGGGAAAGATGTTTTAGCCATAAAAATTAATTTGATTTTGGCAGCTATGCCAGCCACCCACCACCGAGCCCAACAAGTGGACGATGCGAGACCCGAAGGAAATGCAGATGTCAGCTGTACATAGCTATTTTAACCTAATGTATATGCTCAAGTCTGGCTATATTATACACAGTTAACCCTTGCCGCCTGGAAAATCGGATATAGAAGACAGGAAAGATGGAAAAGGTTGAGGAAGGGGATAGGAAAAGGCGCCTGCCAATTTCCTCGGGGTGGGTAAGTCCAGAGGTGCCGTCTCAGTGAAGCAGAGGCCAAAGAGATGTGTTGCCTCTGCCTTATAGGTCCAAGCATCCGTCTTTGGCTCAACCCCCAGGATCCCCTTTTCCCAGGACACGGCTATGCCACACATGGCTACACGCGGGAGGGTCCAACTCCCACATGCTCGGGTCTGTGGTGCCACAACACATCAAGCGCCTGCTAACGCACATGCCCATGCGGGATTAGAAGGGTCAAAGGAAAGCGGAAGACAACTACTAAGTCAAGCTAAACACATGGATCATTTCATAATATGTCTAATGTGTTACATTTGGAGAATAGAACAGAGCTTTTCATAATTAAGAGAATGACAAATATGGAAGAGGACTGGCACTACCACTGCGCAACTATGGAATCAGCTCCTCCTGTGACATCTTACAATGCCCTATTTGTAATTGATATGAACAAAGCAAATCAAAGCATATTAAGGAATTTAACAGGGTGCTTATGACATTGGAGCTTTCAAATTTCCTGATTCTTCCAGGTTTTCCCTGACCATCTTTATGAAAATTCCCCAACAGTTTGACACTGAAGGTTCAGGCACAAGTAGTAGTGATTTATAGCTTGGCAAGTTACTATGCCAGCCTATAATTTCCAAGAAAGAACTGCCAGTAAGTTGCAAATAAGGTGGGATATGCACTCTTAGTTTTCTCTTCATCACCTGTAAAATGTTTAATGATACTCAAGCTACACGGCCAGGCTCACGTTTACAGAACTAGCAAAAATACACCATTATTTGCAGGTTGTGCAGGTTCATTTGAAAACCTTGCTTCCTTTTGGCATACCACTAGCTCACCATAGCCACTGTAGGTACCAATTTTCCCGTTTTAAAGCAGCCATAGTGAAAATTCAGTTTTTCCCACAAATTTTCCAGAACTGTCAAAATTTGCTGAAAATGCCAGGTTTTTCCTAATGGTAGACACCCTGTTTTACCATCCTAAAGCAATACACCGACTACTACAGACATGAAAATAGGCTCTGGATACATGTCAACAACTCGGGGTTCTTCAACTTGCACCTAAATTTAAAAAAAAAAAGCATTTTTGCATTCTGCCCCTACTGAAATGCAGCCATGAAACAATCTCGCGATGTGTCATTAAAGCTGAGCACCGACTGAAACCAAGAAAATAATTGTAGTGCACTTGAACATTTGAATGCAGCATGGCCAATATCTCATTTTTCTAAAGAAGGACTCTGTTAGCGCTATTTGCAAGTGTGTGGCACCCTCTCTGTATGGTCTTCTGAATCACGGAAGGCAATAGCGGCTGGCACTGTGTGACTTGCAAGATTACTGGAACAGTGCAGGGAATCTGCCCCACGCAAAGAGATGTGCTGCCATGAACACCTGGGGGAGTACTGCTGATTGGATGCAGCTGTACGAGCGAGAAGGAGATGAGCAGCTCCAGCCAATCAGCAGTGGCTGAAATCGACAGTCCACTAGGTGGACTGCTGCAGAATACCTCCTCTGCTTTCTCTGTTGCTAAGCCATCTCTTAACACCGAAATGCTTAGAAATTATAGGACTGCACTCCATTATATTGGCTATACTTAATATTTTCCTTCAGTGTATCTATAACAAAACTTGAGAGAGACAAGTGACAATCATGACAGAACGGGTACTTGAGGCGTTATCATAAAGAGGTGAATGAGAGCATCACGCACGAACAGCAAACAACGGTTGTTGGCACCTTTTGTGGATGCATGCAGCAAGAGATGCAGTACTCGTAGATGCTGCAGCAACCATTGGATTGGCACGTATCGCAGCAGTAACGTCGTGTGCTGGCAGCTTCAGCAATGCAACAGCCATTTGATGCAACCTCTGACCTTTGGCAGACGTAACCTATAATGTCAACACCATTTTTTTAAAAACAGTTAATTTTTGGCTAAATGCTGTGTAAGGTAGGCCTGTGGCAGACAGGCTCTGCACATTTGTTTTTTTTTTCTTTAGGTTAAATACCGCATCCAAAATGACCATTTTACAAAAGGCATGCACTAAAATGTGTACAAAGTAAGAGTGCTGAAAAAATAAGTCAGCTCAACCTGAATTCCAGCATGCTTGAGGCACAAGAAACTCTTTATTGAAACTTTTTTACTTGTTAAGCTGAATTTCTCTTGTAGCAAATGTGAATGTTGCACCAAGCGAATCACGAGCACAGCGCATTTACGTTCAAGTTGCTACGGGCAATCACAAACACGGCATCCGCCTCGCGTCGCATTGTAAATCAATTAACGCCTAGAACACCTCCTTGCCGCACAAGTGACTCGCTCCGCCACCGTGTAAGCAGATTTTGTGTTGTGCTTCTTGACTTTCGGAGAACATTAGTAATGCGATGTGCAACTGACGATAACCATGCACGCCAGCATGCGCTAGAACGCACGACGCAGATTCAAATACAAGCTGCTTGTTTACATTAGTCAATTGTCGTTAGGAATCGCTCTTCAGCAGTGAAGGCGTCCATTGCCGCTTGATAAACAGTTGATTCGTGAGACCATTACGGAAAACTTGGCAAGAATTAAGCTTTCGCTCTCCAAAAGCACCGTCCCCAAATCGGATCGTGACCGACGAGCTCCACTTACCTCGGTCATCTGCTACGAGGACTTTTCCTTGTACCGAATTTCTGCAAGTAACGGGGGCACTCGAGTTGCTCTTTTCTTTATCAAGATGCCATTTGAAGGAGCTCGGTGGCAGAGAAATCTTTCCAAGTGTTTCGTTCGTTTCGACACCAACCGAGTCCTGAAACCAAACACGAGGAAATAAGTCGCACTGGCGTAGGCCTCACAACTGTCTCATACGATCCCTGTGTAAACAAACCGGCAGATATACGTTACGCGCATACACGCTGCCGGTAAAGCTTTTTTCAAAGTTTTCTCCGAGTCAGACGAGTAGCAAGGCGCGTTGTTATGCCAGCGGCCGTGAACACGAGAAGGTAGCAGACCGTGACCCACCTCGGTTAAGAGCGACGATAAGCAATACAGAAGCGACACACAGAAGATGACAGCAAGCACAATCCTCTTCTTCAAGAACCTTACAATGACTTTGGTCACCATTTACGCCTTCGGTGACGTTGGCCACACCATAATTTTTAACGCAGCTGTTCGCTGCCCGCAACGGCCTCTCATCGCTATCAGACGGGTAGCGTCCCCATAGATGCGACCGTACGCCTCAACGGCCCTCCGCTGCCTTCGCGTTTAGAAACAGATGGCTGGAGATGGCTTTCGTCTATCTTCAACCTGGCTCAAATGTGACGAGTAGCCACCCTCGTGGCCACTCGTGGCTCGACGGCTCGACTAGCTATAGCCAGGAGCGTGTCGCAGCAAGTCGGGTACAAGCAGGCGCTGCGGGCGTTTCTCCTTGCGCGGGAACGTGCGCCGGTTCTCGCCTGCTAGGCGGCGCTTAGTTTTGTTTTTACGAAGTTGACTACTGCCTCGAAATGTCGATGCTTGAAAAGCTACAGATTCAAGGCATCAGGAGCTTCGGTCCGCAAGAAGCTGACAGACAAGTTATGACGTTTTTTTCCCCGCTAACGCTGATTTTGGGTAGCAATGGCACGGGCAAAACGACCATCATTGAGTGTCTGCGCAACGCGACCACGGGGGACCTGCCGCCGGGTCAAGGAAAAGTGTTCATCCACGACCCCAAGCTCAACCGTGAGACGGAAGTGAACGCACAGATTAAACTAAAGTTTATTGACGTCACGGGCTGCGCCAACGTGTTGACGCGAAGTTTCCTTTTGCGTCAAAACAAGACGAATACTGCGTTCAAGACCGTCGACACTGCTCTTGTGCAGTACGCCAAAGACGGCACAAGAACCACTGCCACGCCGAGGTGCTTTGACGTCGGTGCCACTGTAATCGAACTGTTGGGTGTCCCGCGTGCCATATTGGAGAACGTCATCTTCTGTCACCAGACGGATTCCAACTGGCCGCTCTCGGAAGGACTGGCGCTTAAGACCAAGTTTGACAACATATTCGCGGCCACCCAGTACATAAAGGCCCTGGAGCAAATCCGCAAGCAGAAAATTGAGTACACAAACGGTATGAAGATGATGAAGGAAACCATCAAGTATCTGCGAGCGAACAAGGAAAAGGCCGACGAATACGAGGAAGAGGTCACCAAGTGCGAGCAGCGCCTTGAAGACTGTGCCAGCACGATACGCGATATTCAGGAGAGCCTGGAACCGCTGAGCGCTGCTTGGAAGGCACTTGAAGACAAGCTGGACAAAGAACGAAGCCTTCAACAAAAGCTCTCCGCTGAAAAGGAGCAGCTTCAGTACACAGAAAATGAGATAAAGCGCATCACGGTAAACTTGAAAGACGTTTTCACTGGTTCCGAAGAGCAGTTGAAGCAGGAGATTGAAAACTTTGAAGTACAGATGCTGGAGGACAAAGCATCTCTCGAGAAGGAAAAGACTGCCCTGCAAGAGGCGTCTTCACTAATGAGTAAGAATAGTGATGAACACAAAAAACTGCTGCCCATATTGGGTCATCTGCAGAGCGAACAACAAGCTGTGCAGGAGACATCGCAGAAAGTAGAAGCAAAGTTGGAGCGATTGAACAAGAGCCAGTGTCTAAATGTTGACGTCATGTCGAGTGACTCTCTCAAGGACAAAGTTGTGGCTGTCCTGGCTGGACTTGACAGGAAAAAGAAAGAAGCCCAAAGACGCTTTGAGGACTCGAAGCAGGAAAGGGAGGAACAGGAAAAGGCCCTGCAGGGAACTATAGATTCTGTGCGAGAGCAGAAGTCAAAGTGTGAGCAGAAGTTGGAATCTGCACGAAAGAGCATTGATGAGAACAGTAAAGAGATTATGAGGATTCGTAAGGAACTCCTTGATGCCAAGACCTACAGCTCAAAGGTAAGAGAACTCAACAGTGAGATCGAGAGGTTCAGACAGGAGATCAGGGCTCTTGAAGGGGAGGACACACGGGAAGGTCTTAGGGAGAAGATTGACAGCAGCCAAGTGTTAAAAGATGAAATTGCAGTAAAGCTGGACAAACTGAATGCAGACCTCCTGAATGCCCAACGTTTCAGTAAAGAACAAGCAGAGCTCGAGAGGATCAGACAAGACATTGAAGAGAAGTCTGCTGACCTTAAATCACTTATGACAGAGAACGAGACAAAGTTTGTAGAGCTTCTTGGCAGCATGCCCACATCAGACTATGGAAAATGTGTGAGAGAAAAGACTGCCCAAGTTGAAAGCGATGTCAGCTGCCTCCGGAGTACAGTAAGCAAGCTTCATGCTAAACAGAGCTCTTTGGAAGCACAGCTTAAGATGCTGGCTGAGGACTTGAGAAACAAAGAAGGCGAGCTTGAAAAAAGCCGGAAAAAGATTGTTGCGGTTTGTGGTTCCGAAAACTTGGATGAAAGTATCAGCGACCTGAGTCAGTTCATTGAAAGGGCTCGTGAAGAGACTGGGTCATTGAGTGGTAGCCTTGCCATGTACACGAGATATGTTAGGTCTCTGAAGGCAAAACCATGCTGCCCTCTTTGCAAACGAGATATTGATGACAGAGGATTGGCTGCGAAGCTTGTTGCTGATTTGGAGAGGAGCATCAACACGATCCCCCTCGATGCAAAAAAAAAATCTGACGAGATCTCTGAGAAGGAAAACCTCTTCAATGCTATGCAACGGCTGAAAGGTGACGAAACAAAGATGGCACAGTTGAGGACTTATGAAATTCCGAAGCTGAAGCAGAAGATTGAGAAACTGAAAGCAGAGCGTGCATCCCTAGATGCTCAGCTAGGCAAGGAGGAAGAGATTCTGGATAGTCGCCAGTTTGACTTGGCTCTGGCCAATTCCATGGCAAGTGAAGCCGAGCGCATTGATCGCCTGGAACTTGACATAGACTCGCTCCGACGCAGCCTGGCATCCAAGTCGCCCAGAGTGCAACAGCTGGGCTCCATGAAGTCCACAGAAAGCATTCTCTCTGAAATACAGGACCTCACAAACCAAGCCAAGGCATGGGATAAGAACCTGCATGCCTGCCGTTCCAAGCTGGAGCAGTTCCACAACCTGGACATGTCTCTCAAGGATGCTCAGAGTGCAAAGTTGAGATTTGAGTCAAAGATGAAGGAGGAGTCGATTTTGCATGAACAAAAGACTAAACTGGAGTCGGAAAGTGTGACACTGAAGAGTTCTTTGGAAGAACTCAGAAGAGAGCTGCAAGAGCACCAACGCCGACTGGACAGGGCACAAACGGTCAAAAGCAGCGCAGTAGGTGAGACGGAGAACCTGCTGGACAGACTGCGGTCAGAGGTCAGCCAGCGTGCACTAGAAATGGAGGACCTTCGGAAGCACTTCGACAAGATCCAAGAGTACAGTGCCAGCGGAAACCCCCAGAGGCTGCTAGATGTGAGGAAGAAGCTTGAGGCACTGAAGGAATTTGGCCAGAAACTAGAAACTGAGAAGGAAGAAAAGGCTGCTCTCGTGAGACGCCTAGAGCAAGGTCTGTCACGCCAGGAACTGAGAGAGCGCGAGCTCAATGACAATTTGCATCTGAAGGAGCTCCAGAAGAGGAAGCTGCAGCATGTAGACAAGATGGCAGAAATCAGGGATGACATGAGGCGCTCCGGGTTGGGCAACGTTGATGCCGAGAAGCACAAAATTGCAGAAAAGATTGAGAAGCTCAAGAGGGACAAGAGAGCAGCTGAGATACGAGAAGGCGAGCTCAGAGTGAAGATTGATGCTGCTAAGAAGGAGCTCAGCGGTCATTTCAAGGATGCTGGAAAAAAGTACACGAAAGCCTTGACAGAGATGCACGTAAAAGAGTTCATCAGCAAGGACCTTGACATGTACTATCGAGCTGTCAACTATGCAGTGCTGAAGTACCATGAGCAGAAGATGAAGGACATCAACCGAGTCATCAAGGAGCTCTGGCAGGACACCTACTGTGGCGAAGACATTGACTACATACAGATCAGGACCGACACCGACGAAAAGGGCCTCGAGTCATCTCGCCGTGCCTACAACTACCGAGTGGTCATGGTGAAGGGAAAGGTGGAACAGGACATGCGTGGTCGCTGTAGCGCAGGGCAGAAGGTGCTCGCGTCACTAATAATTCGACTCGCACTTGCCGAGAACTTCTGCCATAACTGCGGCATACTCGCTTTGGACGAACCTACCACAAACCTGGACCGAAGTAACATCCATGGCCTCGCATTGTCACTGGGAAAGATTGTGCAGGCACGTATGAGCCAACGAAACTTCCAGATGATTGTCATTACCCACGATGAAGAGTTCATGCGGCTTTTGAGTGAGCGCAATGGTTACGCCGAGTACTTTTACAAGGTTGAGAAGTCTGAAGATGGCTGCTCACGCCTGCATAAGTGCCGACTCAGTACCATCATGTAGCCTTCGGATTTGAAAAATCCTGCAAGTAGTTGTGTTCCACGAGACTTTTACAAAAATGAGTGACCACATGTACACATGTAGGGATGTGAACGTGTTCAAAGGAGCAGCAAGGCTGTTTGTTATGACTGTTGTTATGAAAGGATTCATGTTTAGTTTGTAAATTAAATTGTATGCTGTGCCTTAGCCATTAAACATTACATGTACTTCAGGTTTTGGAAATGTTTGAGTGAATTTAAGGGCTACGAAACGAGTCCACATTGCTAAGAAACAAATGGATGTTGTGAAGACTGCTTCATGGTTTTAAAATATCTTAAGCTTGGTATAATATATCTTTAGAGCTTCTTTCCGGTTTATATAATGAGCACAGATTTTCAGATTAGTTTACTAATATTGCACTAATACAATTGCACGATGGGTACATCATGGGCCCCCGCCTTCTTTATTTATATATATATATATATATATATATATATATATATAATGTATTTCTCATGTTTTGCAGAGTGGCACAATTCCACTGATGGTCTCACACGTGAGGTGTTGCGTTTGTCTTGTTCTGCGCAGCGGTCGATTTTGCGCGCTCTGCACGAAAACACCCGATTAGCTGTATAAGTCAGTGCCACAAGCACTGAGGCAGCTGCGAGAGGATGAACGAAGAGCATGATGGCGGTGCTGAAACGCGGTAGAGAATGACATAATTTCGTTTGCAGCATGTGTGGCTGCATGACATGGGAACAAATAGAAGAAACGGAAGTACATCTCTCGCTGCGGTATGAAGCATAACAAAAAGGAAGGCATTCAGTTGGTATGTTTTATTACTTCTTTGAAAATTAATTGGTCTATTGAAGCAACACATTAAACAAATAACTGATGTTGCCTTGACTAATCCTCGAAGTCGCTATGAGCGACTTTACAGCACTGCCATGTATGTAGGTGCACTCGCGCAATGTACGTTGACTGTCTGGCTGGAAGCGCAGTGCCCGCGAGGAGAAGGGCAAATGGCGTTTGGTTTGAAATTTAAGCTCTTTCCGCGGCGTGTAGACATGTAAAAAATTTGGGTGCAAGCTTAAGCTTCGCCTTTAATAGTGGAATGCGATAGCATTCAAAGATCCCAGACTGCTTCTCACACTTCTCGGCAACTGCAGCTTATGAATGTTCCCTGGCAAAGGGTGGCGGCGAATGCTATGCGTGAAGGCCAGCTTTCTGGTAGAAGCGTGGCCTCTTGTGTGGGCTGCGATGCGGTGGACGTGAGCGTTATCTGGAGGCGTTGCAAGGAAACGGGTGCGCCTCTTTCTGGCCTTTGAGATTTGTGCACGTAAATCTCGGAGGCCTTGGCCGCTTTATGAATTTTAGAAATGCTGGAAAATGGGTGTGTTTGAGCTTCCGCACAGCAGAATTACGTTTTCTCGAATATTCAAATTACACTCTGACGCTATCATGTCTGTAGGTTGTGCTCAAGTTGTACTTTACGACTTTCCCAACATTTGTTACTTCTAGAAATTCAATTAGTAACTTCTTTGTGATACATAGAGGGCCTGCATTGTTTGGTATCCATGGTTCGGAATGACTTTTTGCAGAAACGACGGTCGACAGTGGACGCTGAATTTTCTGTGACACGAGGCCCTTAGCACTATCATGTTAATACTTGGCACACACGATTGTTAGCATGCGTTGTATTCACTGCGCTTGTCAGCTCAAGATGGCCAGACCTGGTGAGGGGCCCTTTACCACGTTGTGCATTGCTGGCAGAGAAATGTGGCGCATGGACCATGCAGTGGCAGTCGTGTCTTGAATGTATGTGGCTGAACGGTGTGAAAACAGCTGAAATTTTACACAGGTCTGCACGCTCTTCTCGAGCGAGTCCTGCTTCCGGCCTGCGTCAAGGTCACGCACACAAATGTAAGACGCATTTATGTAAGACGCATTGCCTGCAATGTCACCAATAGCAATACTGCCACTGAAATAAAGTTCTTCTAATGCAGTCTAACCAGGAGTGCGTTGTGCAGCGAAATGAAGAGAGAGAGAAAAAAAATACACCGACGATTATAATACTCCCTAATGCGAAATTTAAGCGCAGTTCAGACGCTTTCACACGTTTTCATTTTGCGTGTAAATATTTTGCATTGCAATTATATATAGGTGCATGGTTTATATTGGAGAGAGAACGCTGTGAGTAGCGTAGTTGGCACGTACAATCTGTCTTGTGTGGCACATAACAAACGGAGCGAAGTGTGGCACGACTCTCGCTGATTGGGAGATTGCAAGAGGCAGTGCGTGGGCGATGCGTGAGCGCGATTTACAGCAGCCGCTGCAGACAGACCTCTGCTCATGCAGCGCTTTGTTTTCACACAGACTACGCACGTTGCTCTGGCACTATATCATAGCCATTGTCGTTGCACAGCCCATCTTGTGCGGCGCTACACTTTTCTTCTCGCGCTTTAGTTTTACCGTTGATGAAAGCAGCCCTTTGTTGTGGGGAAATCATGCCACCAGTGTAGCCGATCGCCATTGCCCCTTGCAGGAGCAGCGATCACAGTCACACTCGCTGGAACTGCGGACTGACGGCAGCTGGCAGTGCAGACGAGCATAGCCCTCCCCACCTCACGCCACCCTGGCCCCCCTCGGAAGTGCAGATGAGATCGCCCATGCGGCTGCAGATGCCATGGCTGCTGGCAACTCGGCGCATGCACAGGCCATTTCCCCTCCGCTACTCCACTTTCTGCCTCATGCTTTCAGTGTAGCCTCCTCCTCCACTTTCCTCCTCATGCTCTCTTCTTTCATCTCCCACTGCGCTCAGCGTTCGCTTTCACCTTTTGCTGTGCTCATTCGTTCGGTTGCGCAGCACATCGCCGCTCAAGGCAGGAACGGGCACCTCAGAGCTGCACTCTAAGAAAAACAGAAGGTAAAAATATGGGACAAGACAGGGAAAAAATATCGCTTGCAGAGGCTGGTCAAGGCAGGAGAGAGTGTCTACATTGGCAGTGTAGTTTATATGCAGGCAGCATGGCTACACAATATTTCAGTTTCTCCTATCTCCGTTAACAATAAACCCATTTAAAGAATTCTTGCGGTAAGGCACTTCCTAGATTGCATCCCACAACTTCCAGTACATAACCAAAATATGCAATAGGGGCTGGTGAGAGGCCATTTAAGAGACCGTTGCTTGGCCTTGGTGTTTCTTGACGAGATCTATGGGGACCGAACAAGGTGTCAAATTAATATTGAAAGAATGAGAAGGCTTCAGCAGTTCCTCCATTTCTGAGCAAGTTTACTGTGATAGCAGTGGGCTCTCGCAGCGGAGACCACCATCTTCTTGAGGACACAGTAGTGAACGAAAGGATATACTTCGCATTTATGTTTCTGTGAGCTAACTGCTTAAAATGTTGCAGCTGCATTATGCCAGAGCGCTAGCCTAAGGCAACAGTCTCCTGAAGACACACTGCCATAGTATGCTATTCACATCGCATAGCCTACCCATCGTGCACACAAATTGCTTATTCCAAGAATGTATTGCAAGGAAATCGTATATGTCAACCAGTATATCAAAACACCTGCACACTGGTGAGAAATTTTAATGATAGATGGAGAGGTTAGCCGAGCGAGAGGCTTGACATGCTATTAGATGTTTATTACATAAGTGAGCGAAGGAAAAAAAGAATGCGCGTCCATCCACTCGCACACAAGCTCCAAAAGGAAGCAGCAGTGAGCACTATGAAATAAAGTAGTAAATGAACTTCCTGGCACTGTAGATAAACAATGGTACAAAGATGGTACCTTAATATTGTCACTGCAACAAGTGTATGCCTTCAAGTGCACAATTCCCTTATGAACGCAAAGCTTTCCATGTTTTCTTCCTGAAGATGCGGCGCATCTTGGTTGCTGCCTCACCAAGTACAATGGGCTGATGCTGTAGATAGTGCAGCAGCAAAGTAGGTCGATCCTGGAGGCTGTAATCCACATTCGTGCGGTGGGAGTCTCTGTGTCTTGCCATCTTGCCGGGCAGGCACGTAATTATTGTGCTGCAATATGTGGTGCAGAAATATGAACGGTCGTATAGCATTTAACTAACAGCTTCACAAAATCTTCGCTTCCCGTGGGTTTCAATGTGTGCACTCAAATCTCCATAACTTTTTCTTCCTTTGCCTCATGGCAAACCTGAAGGAAACACCTGATAGTGATGCAGTACCGATATCACCATAATGTGAAAAATGGACGGAGACAGCAAATGCAGCTTCAAGATTTTAACTGCTGTCACAGTTAAATTTGATTGACTTGCTATCCAGGACTGGGATAACGAGACACTTATGTTTAATTTAATAAATTTTTTCGCATTGCATCGGTGGTCCATCGGAGTGGCGCTGCGCCTAGTTATCATAATCAGCCAGACGATCATGGTCATAATGTAGCAAATGATACATTATACTAGCTCAGCTCTCAATGCAGCTAGGCTCTCAGCTGTACCAGACTTTATGGAACAGTATTTTGTGTCCACATGACCTCGGCATCCAGGCGTGGGCAGTCCAGCAAGCCCGCGAGGTGGCGTTGAGGCAGGGCCTCGACGTTCCCCTGTGGAAAACCTAAGCCCGGGTCGTGTTAAACCTTGCAGCGCATTCAATAAAGTTTTATCCATTCATCCATTTTAAGAATGTACAGCACAGTGAAATACGGGGCAACTACTCCGTAACAGTGGCCTAATCCTGCAAAATCCCACTTGTTACTTCTATAGAAAAGCAGACTAGGGTGGTGCAGACTTTTTCTGTCTGCGTTTTATACAGGATACTCGGCATGCTGTCACAACTACTTGCTGCTTGCGTAGAAATAAGTATACCACACTTATATCTTAACTTGGCATTGTATGACATGGTAATCTTGCAGTCAGCAGATGAACAAGGTGCACTTATGTTCAGTGCACTCAACCTCAGAGACATCTATGCCAAAAAGATTGCCGTTTGAATTCCTGCAAAAATATCTAAGGTAGTATTGTCATTGCGAGCTTTCGTATTTCAGATCCCTGCTTAGAAATGCTACCTGGGAGAACGGCAAATTTCAATTGTTTATATTGTCCAATTGGTCGCTTTCGAGTCCCCTTGTGGAGGTGTTTACATCCGGTTGGTTGAAATTGAGCGCTCAAAACACATTCGGCTGCTTCCTTCCGAGCACTGCGCTCCACCTCAGTCCGTGCAGACGTGCTCTCGCCTTCAAGCTGGAAGCATGATGAATCTGACAGAATCACAATCACGTGGCTACTCAGGTTGCTCTGGGAGCACCTGGCATGCTTGGCTGGGGCAGGCTTTCTCTGGCACCGATTACGAGAGGGCCACGCATCACTTCAAACCGAGTTGGAGTGCAGTAGGAACAGCTCGAATGATGCAAGTGAAAGCGGCTTCGAGCCCACATTGTGGACTCCAACTTCAGGCGTTACAATTGCAACATGGATAAAAGCAATCTTTTGTATTCATGGAACCTTATTTTAGTAACTAAATGTGAACATTTTGTTCCGCATTTATTATAAGAGACACTTTCAAAAAGCATAGAAAGGCAGAGCATTGAAAGCTACAGCAAGCTTTAGCATTACGCTCAAGGCCTCTCGGAACACTGGCGTGATGAGGAGCACTCCAGTGGCTTTGTAGGGTACATTTGTCTAGGTCAATTATACACAGGGGTCCCTGATCACTAGGACACTTACAGAATAAACATGGGTCGAAGTGCATATGGCAGGCATTACCAAGTCGCGACTGGCAGCTTGCTGCTATTCTCAAAAAGTACGCAACCTTTGCATTCTATCAGTGCTAACACCTGGGGCAGAAACTTGGGAGGCCAGCAAAGAAGCTCGACAAAAAATTAAGGGCTTCGTGACGAGCGATGGAAGAAACAACAAATGTTAGGCGTAAAGTTGGGAGACGGGAAGACAGCAATGTGAATTGAAGCACAAAAGCAGGTAGCCGATATTCTAGTAAACATTAAGTGGTAGACATGGAGCTGGGACGACCGTGTAATGCGTGGGGCAGATAACCGGTGGACCATTAGAGTTACAGAATGGGTGCCAAGGGAAGTGCAGTCAAGGACGGCAGAAAATTTTGTAGGGCGATGAAATTGGGAAATTTGCAGGCATAACTTGTGTTCACTTAGCACAAGGATGAGATAAGTGGAGGTCGCTGGGAGAGGCCTTCGTCACGCAGTGTACTTATGAATAGGCTAATTATCAAGAACACAGCTGAACAGTAGCAACGTTAATGTGTGGGTGCACAATGCTCTTGCCAGCAGTGGAAGCCAGAATGCTGCCCTGGCTCTAGCAGACCCAAGACGTTCACTTGGCTTAGTCACTTTTGGAGCCAAACGCACAGCATGTCTCCAGAGGCCTAATCTGCCATGTGCAGGCTGCGCATGCGTTTTTTGATAGGATAGCACAACTCAACTGGAAACAGTACATACGCACCTCGAGCACCTGTGTAATAGCTATTGCAATGAAAAGAAGAGGTACTTACTGCTCACTCCCGTAGAATGCCGCTATGTCAAATTTCCAGTGCTTTTAATGTGTTTGCATTAGGAGTGTCAAAGTGGAAAAAAGGTATGCAAGAATCATTCTTTCGAATCGAAAGCTTCCTACCATATTTGTAAAATGCCTTGCCTATGTGAATCCCTTTCTCACCAACAGTCAGCATATAACTTCATGCTCTGCCACGAGTTGCTTAAGTATGTGTAAGCATTGTGCCACTTACCTCCACGCATATGACGCGACATGTTTATCCCGATTGATGAAGCACTGGACGGTTCATGAAATATGTGCTTTATTTGCTTTGTAATCTGTTTCCGCTCTTGATCTGACCAGTATAAACCACTGTCAACCTAATCGGACTCGATCCAACCCTTGTGTATTTATCAACCTTATCGGACATGATCCAACCCTTATCACTCTTTAGCACCTTATCCATCTGTGTGGAACCATTACCAACTGCAATCAGACCCATAAAACCCATCACTCCTTGTCAACTGGCTGACTATCTGTCTGTTGTGCTACAACAGACAGTGTGGTACAACACATATGGTGCTGATATAGTCGCCTTCAGTAAGCGTTGGTGTTTAGCCCAGTGGATAAGACTAGACTTCTCAGCATGGGGATGTACGTTCGAAACTAGCCCCTGCCCATGTTTTCTTCTAATTTCTTGTGAACCTCGTCGGGTTTAGTGACTGGGTGCTGCGTCCTGGCTGTTCTAAAATAGAATAGGCCAACCAATCACAGTGGAGCATGCGCATCGTGCACGCCACTGGGTTCCTTCCGCCACCACTAGATGGCGCATGCATCCGCAGTGGGGAAAAGAATAGGAACCAGAAAGGTCACCTTCTCGCATCAGCGGCATTGCATTAGCCTCTCTACAATGCCCAAATAAATCCTCCCGTGTCACTTTGTGTGGACATTCAGTGAACACAAACTTGTTTCAACTCTTTATGCACTCGCAAAGCTTTGCTGTATATAGATTCCACCACACACATACACATACATATCCAGGCTCTCAAAGAGGTGCAACGTAATGCTAATGCTTTTCTCTCGTATCTAACACTAGATTGCCATTGATATTGCAAAGCATTTCTCTCAGTGTCATGAAGATGCTACTACTTTCCTACTTGACAAACCCATGGGGTGTTCCTCAGCACCTCCCAAGCCTTTTTTTTTTTTCCTTCAAGGTGCAGCTTTTATATTGGCAGTGCTTGAAGTGTGTCCACAAGTTTGAACGCAGCATTTCAGTATTGTACCACTAGCATATATGCTACTACTAGCAATGAAGTGTTAACTCTTTAAACTTTTTGGCGGGAATCCTTGCCTTTGTTAATCACTAAGTGCCCCAACCGGACGATTTCCTTGCTTTCATTAAACCATATTTAATGCTACAAAAGACCTTGCACGGCAGTGAAATGTTCAGAATTAAAAAAAAAAGAAAGAAAGAGAGAGATGGCATTCATTAACTATAGCAGAGTCGTACAAGAAAAGGCCATTTTAGTCTTCAAAAAGCAAATTTAGTAGATTGTGGAAAGGATCATCCTGGACAGGAGGCAAGGACTGCAAAATGAAGTGAAAAGTTGGGCCAAATTTTATAATCTATAAAAAGCTTTATTTTCTTAGCACATCGCAAGAATGGTGCAAAAAAATTTCGCATAATGCGCCAGACAGTGGTTCTGTGCTAGAACAGTAGCACGAGTGCATTGTTTCTTTGTCTCACAATGAAACATTGCGTCACACAAGAACTTTGTCACAAGCTAGCTGGTCTGCAAGTTTTAACTGTGATGCAAACACAATGAGCGCAACAAGCTAAGAAATGCAGTAGAAGCCAGAACTGTCCAATGCACTAGCCATGTTCTAGGTAGTAGAAAACACATTTAGCTGTGTCAGGAGTTAATATGGCTTTGCGATCGACTTGTAGACATACCTGTCAAGGCCCAAAGCATGTTTCAGTTTCCACACCCTGTATTGTTAAACAGGTCCACCTTTGCCTCTCGCTGAATGAATCAGACAATTTATATGTTTCAGTACTTGCTAGGCCCTGTACAAGTTTGAGTTCAATAGTAGCACCTGCATTAAGATATATAGCCAGTCCAAGTGGAAGCAGACTTTCCTTAAAGTCTCAGACTCGACCAACATACAAACACTCGGCATGACTACAATAGTGTTTTAAGTTGAACTCCAGTCTGAACCCTAGAGATTCTGACAGTTCTGCTCCAGGACATGGCCATCTCAGAGCGTACACTTTGTCTGTATTTTGTCTGCATCTTGTCTGGCCCATCACACATGTGCCTCTGGTCTTGTGTCTTTAGATGGCAGTTTATTCGTCAAATGAATTACGCACTGCTAAAATCGCACAGCTAAAAAGTATAAAAATGACAGTGGTCTTTGTCAAAGGTAAAAGTACAAGAGCTCATAACATTGTAAAACACATGGCGGCATAATTTAAAACTATATACAATACAGGTGGCCATTTTCCATGTTATGGTCGTCGAAGTTTTCTGAAAAGGAGACAAAAAAGAAAAGGAAACAAAAATTACTATCGTTAGTTTGCTCAAAATAAATTTGTGCAATTTTTTGTTTACTGCAATTAGGACAACTTTATCTCTCGTTCCCACTTACGTCGTAATGCTTGGCTCTTTGTAGCTTTTGGGCTGCAACTTCCTCCTGGATGTTCGACCCATCGAAGAGCGCAGGGCCCCGTCTTCGTCTGTTGCTGAAATGAAAAACAGCGCCGTTTTCAAATGAATTGTTCCGAGTTGCTGGTGCAGGAATCCAGCTTACAGCCCATGTACCACACTACCCACTGTGGTGTCTCGGTTGCTATGGCGCCGCGCAGCTGAGCCCGAGGTCGCGAGTTCATTTCTAAGGCATGGTGGCAACACTCTGATGGAGGTGGAATGCAAAAATGCTTGTGTACTGCGCTTTAGTTACACGTTAAAGAATTCAAAGTGGACATACAGTAAAATCCTGTTAATTCAAAAGCAGAGTTTCGAGATAAGTAGATAAGTGAAATCGTGAAAACAGAAGCATGCTGGCCACACACAGACCATATGGAATCTTTACAAAATGCATGCAGTAGTAATACAGTAAAACCTTGTTAAACCATACCTGCTTAAACAGTAGTTTTGTTTTAAAGGCAGTAAAGTCAAATCCCCGACTCGGCGGTCATTGAACATAATGTGTTTTGTATCCACATAAACCGTACCAGCTTATTGCGTATGTACCGGTTAACATGTGTTTCCAATTTTTCTCGCGCAAACACGGCGATGTGTCGTCTCCATCGGGCAGCCCAGCAGAACAACAAGCCTCCGAGATCAGAACAATGCCCTCCAAGTGCCCTGTGCGTTTGCGCATGAAGCCACATCAACATCAACATCATTTCGGCGCCGTGCCAGAGAGCATTGTGGCATTGCGCAAGTGAAGACTCGAATCATGCCGAAGCTCGGATAAAAAAGATGCCAGGTGCTCAGCATAGAAGAAAAATTAGACATTGTTCGTGCTATCGAACATTACACGAAGTCAGCGCTTACATGCTACATGGGTCTACTGTTGACTATGGTGTGTGGCATTTGGAATACGAAGCAGTTGCTCGGCAGCGCTGCTGCGACTGCGAAGAGATGTTGGCAACGAGGTTAGACTTTTCGCCATCGTTGCCTCTGTTGTTGCCGAAGTGTCGAATAGCGACAGTGATAAGGATTACATGGAAAGCAACAGCACGGGCGATTCAGGCCCGACAGTGGCAGAAGCTGCGTGTTACGTCAGCCTCATGAATGCAATCGTTGCGACGAGAACAGCACCTTGCAATGAAAAGCTGCCCTGCGACTTCTGCAATGGTGCACGGAGAATATGCAACACCAAGGAATCTGCCATTTGAGTGTTTGCCGAGAAGAGGAAGCTGGCTGAAAAGCTGGCTCGCAGCTCCAGTAAGTTTGAGGCCGCTGTCGTCGCTGCTAGGCTGCCGCGGCATCAAACGAAAATAACACTTTTGTCGTGTGAAGTAAATAAATACTCCATGTTTTTTCCCCTTCATCGCGCTCTCTTCGAGTTCTGTTTTTTACAGGTAAGTGGGCGATCTCATGCTTTTTAGGGTTAACGAATACTACCGTTTAGTGCGTACTTTTTCCGAGCTCCGGCCAACCACTGTTTAACGAGGTTTCAATGTATTCTCAGTCACTTTTGCATGTGTTGGCAGCAGACACTTTGGCGTCTGTGGGCAACGGCATTGCTGGCACTGCGCACGAGGCCGGAGATGTGACAAAGGAGTACAATGGGAGAATCGGTACAAAGGCGGGATGTGGCAAAGTGGAACATTGCCTTTTCCCCACCCTAGGCAATGCGATGAAGGCATACCAGGTGAGTGAAGGTGTGCGTGGTGAAGCAGCTAGCGTTTTATTCCCCGGAGATCTCCCATTTCCCCCTTTTGGCACTGACATCCAGTATCTGGATTTAATTGTTATAATGCGGCATGGAAGCACTGCAAGCATTGGCATAACCAGAGGGCCGGGGAGAGGGGGGGGGGGGCATCGCCCCTTCCCTCTGTTATTTTCTGATGAAACTCCCCTTTTCCCACGGAACAGCAAGTTCAGGAGGTGGGCTCCAAAAGAGCAATATGGGTGAAAGGGAAAGCTTGAATATGAAAGCAAGGCGACGGCTAGTGGCAGTCCGAATGGGGAGTGGGGGTTGTCATGTCACCGTACCTTGAGCTTAAGTTTATCCCACTTCCCTGCAACTGCTGCCGTGTCTATAGACTTTTGTTCGTGCGATAAGAGCAGCGAGAGTGCAGCCTCAAGAAACTTCCGGTCATGTGCCTCATCAGTCTACTGTGCCGGAACACAGTGTTATTAAGTTGTTTCACTGTGTGGAAAAGTCTGTTTTTAGGTGTTGAGATAAAAGACGTGTGCATTGCATATCAAGACTAATACATAAAATTTTTCGTATAACCTACGGCAAGCTTGACTTGTAAAATTGTTATGTACAGAGGAAAGGGGTTGAAAATCTCCGGACTTATATTTTAATGCACTCCTGCTACTCAGTATGGCCACCAATGCCTTTCTTGCTCGCTACATTTAGCGGTCTATGTCAGCAAGCAAAACCGGAAGCCGTCCAGGGCCTATGTTTGTAAACAGTTAAAGGGTCCTACAGTAGTAGCGTTTCCTCGCCTTCTCATATCGGCTTCCACCCACCCCTCCCACGTTGTATGGGAACTGCGAGTGAAGAGTGACAAGGCTGTTCTATTCACTCGTTTCGCGACTGCGTCAGTTCTACCCATTCTCTGCCTCATTTCTACCATTCTATCTAGCTTCCCTCTGGACTTGGATAAGTAGAAAGGCAAGCACTGCAATTTCTGCAGTGCTTCTACAGGGGGGCGGGGTTCATGGATAATTACAGCTGTCAAGAGGCTAATGAGGCAATCGATGCCCAGGGAGCTCCAGAGGGCATTATCCACATTCGATGAAGGGCAAAGCACCAAATGAGTTTCTTGAATCTTCTTTCCTCTTTGCCATGCTCCTTCCACTTACATAGATGCTCTGAACCACCCCTGACGCAGCGTACAAGACAGATACAGCAGCAGCAGCAGCAGTGGGAAAGTTGAAGGAAGAGGCAAAGAAATCTGTTTTAAGAAGCTTCAATTTAAAACAGGTTGAGAAAGAAAGACCTACAGAATGCTGATTTGCGCACAGCAAAATATATCCAGGATTGGGGTGCTGGGCCAGGGAAGCTAAGAAATCGCCACAACAAAGAGGTATAAGGGCAAGTAGGTGAATGGCCTCGAAGTCCACACGGAAACAGAAATACAGGAATGTTAGAGGCTGCCGGGCAGTTAAAAAAAAAATGGTGAATGTTGAAGAGTGTGACAGTGACTACCAGAAAAGAAATGTTAAGAAGGAGAGTGGAGTGATGGGTACAAAGAGGGGGGATGTGCATAAAAGGCGTCAAGAATGAAGTTGGAGTATAATTATGGATATAGAGAGAGCGTCTCATCAAAATTTTGTATAAAATTGTATTTCTCTGGTTCTTTCAAAATAAAAATACAAAAGCACAGAATTTATGCAAGACAGAAAAGTTTATTATTCCTCGCGTGTGCATTCATTACGGAAAGAAAACCCATAACTTTTATGCACCTTCAACCTTTAACAAACTTCAAATCAATATCTCTCACCTCTATTCGACAAGTTAAGCAATTCATACGGTCATTTGCACAGTCAATTGAATGGATCCGCATGGCCTCCTATACTGTTTAGTCTATAAAAAGTTATACGTGTGTAAAAAGTATATTCTACTGTTTTTATGTATAATGTGAAAAAAGATAATCTCATATTCAGGCGCTGTGTAAGACAGTCAAACATTGATATATCGAACACGGATATATCGAATTATTGCATAAATCGAACACTTTCTATATTACCTGGAAAATCGCACGCATTTTTAATTTCGAACGGGGGACATAAAATGGGTATATCGAACTCCGCCACTCCAGACTACGTGCGCTCTGCTGACAGGCGGTGAGCTTTCCCGCAACACCCTCGAGATGGCAGTGGCATGATGGGCATTCCCCATTGCTGCGCACTACAGCTGCACACACCAATCGCGCAGAGCGCGCCATGTGAACATAGTGGCGTACACACGAGGCAGCTTGGCTAGTTCGACAATGTCAACGACACATTGCATTTGCTGCACTGACTTCTTCGGTGCCGCCCTGTGCGCCTCGCGAGAACTGGGGGTTGCATCGCTCACTGGGCTCACTCAAAGACGCCTTAGCAGATGCCACTTAATACTTTGTTATTGACAGTGTTTCAAAACGCTTCGATAGACGGACATGGAGATCGCAGCAGAAGCAGCGGCCAAACGAAGACGCTGCCAAGGTTGATCTCGCAGGCACTGATGTTGCCCTACTCCCTACTTCAACTGAAGCTGTAGCTGCTTTGGCCCTTCTAGGCTGCTACTGCGGCGCAATAGAGGGCACCGGCCTACCGCTTGTGGATCGTTTAGACTATGTTGAAGACTCCGTGTTTAGGCACACGGCTGGCAGGCTACGCTGCTGCAGTACTTTCAGCCAAATAAATACTTTGTGTGAAGCTTCAAGTGAGTATTTACTGTGTCATGATTCAGGTGGGACCGGGGATCGTTGTTCAGAGCGCGCGTATGGTTGGGCCACGCGTGATTCCCCTAAACTGTGCCGACTTCGCACGGCTGACTAAGCTGAATCGAGCGCGTGCTCCCGGCTGACGACGCCAGTGCGGCCTAGGCAAAAACGAACACGCGCTCCGAACAACGATTCCCAATTGCACCCTTGGTTCATTGATTGATTTGCAGAAGTCTCTTACGCGTTTCTTACATGATTTTATATATCGAATTCTGGCTATATCGAACTATTTTGCAATCACCACGCTGTTCAATATATCAAGGATCAGCTGTACCTTGTTTCTTGCATCGCTGCTTTGCGACATGCAACAGTGAAATCTCGATAAATGGAAAATGCTTAAACAGAACACCACCCTCATGGTTGGTTGGTTTTGTATTCATGCAATCATATTCAGCTTTGTCTCATAGTAAATAGAACTCCTGATAAACGGAACCACTTTCCCTGGAACCCTTGAGGTTCCGTGAGAATCCACTATACTTCACAACCCGAGTTTCCTTGTGATGTGAACGATATGTGCATCTAATATGTATACTAATTTGTGCATGCCTCTGCACTGATGCAATATTGTACTGTCCAGCCACACACACAAGCATTAATGCTTAAGCGGGCTGGCTATTACAATGTATGTTTACTTGGCTATCAAATTATTATTATTATTACTATTATTGTGATTAATTATAAGTGGTCTAAGCTGTATTGTTTTTTTTTTCCCGTCTTCTCTGTCACTTGTTCTTGGTGTATAGGGAAATGATTCCTCTGTATGGCTTCACTGTGGTGCAGTTGCCAACAACTGAAAAGAGCCCACTCACAGGAACTGGCCCCCATGTCCATCAGCTCTGGCCTGGGCAGGTTGCCACTGCGCTGAGGAGGTTCCGTTTCCGTGGGGCTGGCGTCGCGAAGTATGTCACGCGATTTCTTGCCGGTGCGACGGGCCTGCTTGGAGAGCCGGGCTACTTTTTGCGAAGCTTCCTTTCCTGCTGCGGTGCCAATGTTCTCGCTGTCGCTCTTCTGTTTTTGCGGCACGTCGCCACTGCCTTCAGCATTGTGCACCTCGGAGTTTGCAGCACAAGGTGGCGCGTCACCCAGGCCTTCGAGTCTTGCATCAATCGTTTCTTCTTTTTTGCGAACGAAAATCGTCGCGCTGCAAGGTTCTTTCGGAGGCTCCTGCGGAGGAAAGGATTTTCAGAGAATTCAGCCTCAGTCAGGGAACGCATTTTTCTAGATGAACATTTACCTCCTTTTTTTTCAGTGGATAATTTTTCCCGCCAATCTTACAGGTTGCTTCTATTTTTTATGTGAATATCTGTTCGATTTTTAGCTCGAACAAATACTTAACTTTTATTAAGCACAGTATCGCTCGAAGGGTGAAGCAACGACAGCGATGGCAAGCACGCGAAGCTTATAGTGCTGCCCAGTGTAAACATCACCCTAGAGGCTGACAGGCGTCATTCAATGCAATGGTCAGTTCATATGTGGTGAGTGTGCACCACCGAGCGATGACAGTTGTCGCTTACTGGGAACTGGGTTGTGACCACCGAGTGACAGCATGACACTTTGAAGCACTGCCATCTTTACTACCCTTCTAGGTGTCTATGGTGCTAGGCATAATGTCCAAGAAATTACTCCATGATAAAATAAATTATAGCTAAATATCCTCAATACAACAAATACAAGTCTTGCAGACCCACAATTTTTTTAATGAAAGAAGCCTGTTTAAAATTTCTATGCCTATTATCCTAGCCATTAGGTAGGCACAGTATCGCCACCTTGCAGATTGACACGGCAACGATTGCATGAGATTTTTAGTGGCACCCGCCATAAAAAAAACTCTTGTTTATGTTACTAAAGAGAAGAAGACTAAGTAGACATGCTTCCACATTACTACCAGTGAACTTGTGAGCTTGTTCATACGCTGCAATTGCCACAGAATGAAGAGAGCAACGACAAGCCAGGGCTCCCACAACCTCACCGCAAATCCTCACACCCCACATGAACTTCCTGCTTCTCTTTTTCGTTGTAGTGGCATATTTTGTTTGAAAATAATAAAATGAAGGTTATCTTATTAAAAAAAATTATTGTTTTGACAACAGGCTGACACATGATGTTGGCCCCGCTAGGCTCCTCGCATAGTAGCGCATGTACATAGGCTCGTAGCGGCGCAATGACCACCATCTCAGCTCTACGGCAAATTTGCTTTCATTGACCTTGTTCTGTTACAACCAAATTATGCATAAAAAAGATGTTGGCATACATTTTTCGGTTTAAACTGACAATGCTGAATCTTACATACCTTAATTACAATCAACGAGGTTTTGGACACGTGTGCACAAATCTAAGCACTGAAAACAGGCCATGTCATCAGCAGCGTTTGCTTGCATATTGAGAGCTGCTGGCATGAGCCGGAAATACTGCTTTGCGCAGCTGATCTTGCCATGTAATTTAGCGTGGTGAAAAGGCACAGGTGGGCCTCACTTCAAGTATGCCTATGACCTTAAAAAATTAACTTACATATAGTACGCGCTCGTAGCTAGACCCCACCGTGGGAAATTTTAAACATTTAGATATGTATAGCCACTAGGGGGGGCAAACACAGCAGTCAGGTTATTTAGGAATGTTGGTGCCCAGAAAGCAAGAGCTTTTTGTTTCACTGTTTGAACGAATCTGATCAAATGATTGTTTATGCTTCGCAGCTGGATCCATGGCTGGAACATGGCGAAATTAACAGGCTTTTATATCGTGAGAGGGCCAAAGACGAGACTGAACCACACACCTCGGAGTCTGCAGTGATGGGCATAGAGTGCTGTGGGCCTTCTTGTCGAGCAGCCATACTTTCTTTCACCTTGTTGACAACAAAAGTCACACGAGATGGCTTCTTGGTATCCTGCGCAACAAGATGTGCACATTTTAAGGTTGTGCCTGTGGAAAGTTACAAGCATACGGTGCTAAAGAAGAACAGAAAATTCATCGACATGTTCTCAACGAAGCATAGTCTTGTACTACATGAACTAGTAGAGGGAGCTTTGGCACTAGTGTTTATTAGAACTGCAAGCCTAGCAATTCAACCAGCATGGAAATGATGATTACTACAGTGTTTTGTTCAAACTTCGTTCTTTCTGGCTGCAAATGGCTTGGCGACTTTGCAATGTGACCATTTCCAGCAAAATATGGCGTTCATAAATGCAACAATTCGCAGGGATTATGCATGTGGAGAAAGTCTTGCTGTCTTCCATGTTTAGAAATACAGGATTGCTTTGAAACTTAGGACGATAAAAGCAGGTAAAGCAAAGTAAACAAAGCCACAAGAACACCTGAAACCGCAAAAACCAAGATCAGACAAATCCATGTATGATATCTGTCATTCCCATGGGAGCTGTATCGTGAGAAGCCAACAAACACTGACCCCAAGGACAACATAGGGGAAATTACTTCTGCTTAATAAATGAAATAAAGAAACGATAAATATATGGAAATGAAAGTGGATGAACAAACAACTTGCCGCAGGTGGGGAACGATCCCACTACTTTTGCATTTTGCATGCGATGCTCTACCAAATGAGCTACCGCGGCGCTGTTTCCCGGTCCACTTTCTTGGGTACATGTATTTATGTTTCCTTGTAGAACCCTGAAAGTGTTAGCCAGCGCCACCAATCGCAGATCTTGGCGGCGTCCGCCAAGGTGTGAGAGTCGCTTCTTCACGTAGGTATCCGGACTATGTGGCACACATGTCACATCCCTTGACCTGTGGCACAGTACGCTGCTGTTGATGGTGATAATGATGGCATCCCCTCCGAAACAGGATTATGACAAATAATCACCTAGCCTGCTACATGCAACTGCTACATGTTGGGACTAGCTCGTGGAATATAACGGAACTGCAATGCAAAGTTTGTACGTATTGATGCTAGCAGTGCACATGGTAAATGGCACAATACGATGGTAGCGATGATGATGCATTCACATTCCCTTGATACGAGTCGCAATCTTAAAATAGGTGTAGCGAGTGTTTGCAACGGCACACCCCGCCACACCATGTCATACTGTGCACTGGTCCATATGGACGCCCAACCAATTTTTTGTCACAGACAGAACTTCACTGCAAGTATCGTCTCGGTCAAACAACCATTTGTGGTGCGCGCGGGACGCTACTGGCTAGGACGCTACCGGCGCACCAGACGTGTTGCGAGCCTCACGGGCAGCTGGCGTTGGAAAGAGCACAGGCAGCTGTCTCGTTGCAACTAGCGCTGAAAAGAGCACAGGCAACTCTGTCTCTGCGCCAAAAGATGACAATCAAGTGTATAGTGCACTGCGTCTGCCTTTTGAATGTCGCTATTGGAAACGACAAATAAAAATTCAGCGTACTAGAAGTTGCAGCTTGACTGATATTGTGAACGAACATTTGGAAGAACTCGGAAGCAATATTTTTTGGGACTTGTTTGGAAAGTAACTAGCGTATGTAATGCAGTCTTGTCTAGTTGCCTGGATCATCTCGTTTTGTTCTCGCAACTTGCCTGGATGTTCTCATTTGAGTGCCCGCATAACGGCTCTGGCTTTTGGCTCAAGGTCACTTGAATGTTGCCAACGGGAGCTAAAAGCCTTTCATGCTTAAAAAAAAAGTGCACTCTCACTGTCCACAAACCCGTGCCCCTTGCTACTGAGAAGCTGGCTTAACTGCAAAATTTAGGGTTTAGTGGCTAAGTGTGCTTTACAAGCAAAATTTCATCAGCAGCACGAAAAATTTGGAGGACGCTTAAGCTTTGCCTTTAAGAGTGGAACGCGATAGCATTCAAAGATCCCTGACTGTTTCTCATGTCTTCCGGCAACTGCAGCTTATGTAACCGTAATGTTTACAGAGAGACACTGGCGGTGAATGCTATGCACGAAGGCGAGCTTTCTGGTAGAAATGCAGCCTCTAGCGTAGGCTGCGATGCGGCGGAGGCAAGCGCCATCTGGAGGGCTGCAAGCAACCGGGTGTGCCTCTCCGTGGCCTCCGAGATTTGTACGCACAAATCTCGGAGGCCGTGGCCAGTTTATGAAAGGTAGAAATGCTGGAAAAGCAGCGTGTTTGAATTTCCACAGAACAGAATTATTTTTTCTCGTATATTCAAGTTACAGACCAATGCTATCATATCTGTAGGCTGTGTGTAAGTCGTACTTTACGATTTTTCTGATATATTTTACTTTGAGAAATTCAATTGGTTCAGTAACTTCTTTGCGCTAGACTGAGGGTCTGCGTGGTTGGGTAGGCGTGGTTAGGTCTGCACAGCTCAGTATTAATTTTTTTTGACGAAATGATGGTCGACGTCGGAAGCAGGATTTTCTGTGACGTGGGGCCCTTAATGCTATCACAATAAAATCACCCAATTCAGCACAAGATCACTGCAATATTCTTAGATTAAATTGAAACAAATGCTAAGAACTGTGTTTGCTCCCGCACAGCCAGCAATATATTTGACTTGAAATATTCGCTTGCATACAAATATTCGAATAAACATTTTTGAGTATCTATTTTTCGAATCGAATACGCATATTAAAAATATAATATTCAAACTTTTCAAATATTCATGCATTGCTACTTTACTGCATACAAACCAATACTAAGTGAAAAAGAATGCAATAAGAAACCCGAAAACCTTGAGATGGTGCTTGTTTGACACTGTTTTCACAACTTTGTTGTGGTGTCACATTAAGTTTCAGATGAGCCTTGTAGCCTATGCAACTTGCCTCATACCATTTTATAGAGAAAATAAGTGAATTTCACAAAACAAGGTTTTAGCAGGCTGTGCTCCTTAAAAAATACACGATATCCTCAGATACACAGTGGAAGTTATTTGAGCCTATATATGTCTAAACGAAGGGCAAAACTGGTTATGGGGGGCTTCAGATTAATTTTGACTAGCTCGGTGGCATTTTTTAATGGGACATTAAAGAGACATAATAATGTGATCTGAATAAGTAAATTACCCTCATACAGTTTCAAAAAATCCACTCTTACCATGACAACGTCTGCAAGGAAAAAAAAAGAAAGAATGAAAGAAGGCAGAAACGAATGACGAGGGACCACACCACCTTAAGTTAATATTGTATTAGTAAAGATGGACTACATTGTACTATAAAAAAGTACAGTACAGCATAAAGTAACTCAGCAAGTCCAGGAGAACTTTTGCTGAACCTCAACAACAAAAGAACTTTCAAGTCTGTGAAAGTCGCCAATGTACCAGCACTCAGGTTTCAGCGGAATGTTTATGAAACTTTTACTTTCATTTCTCCTCTAATAATCAACACATCATTGCGAGGTTAATGAAACTGTAGTTTCGGAAATATTTTAGACTAAACTGATTAGCGTTTCCTTTTAGCGTCTTTCTAAAGTGCTACCAAGTACACAAGCATTTTTGCATTTCGCTTCCATTGGAATACTGCGGCAGCATCTGAAAACAGACTAAACAAACCTGAATATTCAAAATATGGCTTGTGCAATTTGTCCTGCAAGTTCTTGCATTGATAAAGCATACCTCACACCACTGTTTCAAAAGTAATGGGAGTGATACCAAAACAAACAGTTTTGCAATCTTTCTCGCAGCTTCATACACGTGTATGTGACTTCAGCAGAAGTTGTATAAGCAAGCATGAAAAATGTTTTGAGCGTCTTTGCTTGCACCCAAAAAATTCTGGTAAGGAGTGTTTATCAGGCATGTTAGCAGGTTTACCAAATGTGCCAGATGAGAAAAATGTGACACTGGTTTTGGGTCTTTAGAACTCTGATTATGCTGGCATTGTTATTTCTTTTTTTGATCATGCTAGGTGCAATGTTCTGGCTCAGATTGTGTAAATAGTATGGCAAATTCCTGTTTAAGCTTTGCTGGTGCAAATTCATGGCTACTCACACTGGGTCGCGAGATGCAAGACTTTCTTGCTGTGTTTTTCCGTGGTGCCTCTTCTCCGACAGCCGTGTCCTTATCAATGGGCACGGTCTCTTCGGGAGCAGCTGCGTGACTGCCTCGAGGCGGTGGAGTAGAGGTGGGTGACTCGACGAAGGCGCACTCCAACAGGGACTCTGATGACAATGGCGAGGAACTGTTTGAGACGATGTGCTCTGCGAGCCCACTTCGCCTGGTACTGCGCGAACCCCTACGCAGAGGTTCTGGAAACGAGGAAAGACGGAGCCGAGGGCAGCAGATATTAGAATATTGGGATTTTACATATCAAAACCGCAATCAGATTATGAGGCAGTAGCGAGGGCCTCCGGATTAATTTTCACCACCTAAAGTTCTTTAGATTGCATGTAAATCTAAGTGCACAAGCATTTTTGTGTTTTGCCTCCGTCGAAATGCAGCCGCCATGGCAGAGATGAAACATGCGACCTTGAGCTAAGCAGCACGCTCTCACAGCCACTAAGCTAGCATGGTGGGTGGACAGAAAATATTGTGGTGTTGTGCCACTGTTACATCTGCAGCTGGAACAAGAAGAAAAGTTCCCTGACTGTAAAGCTAGCATGTGCATTGCACATTTTCCCCAACCAATGGCAGCACTGGCCATCGCAGAGACAAAAACAATGTGTAGATTTTGCTGGCTGGCTCTCCACAGTTGCCCATAATTTAGACTGTCTCCGGATCCACACTGCCCTCTTTCACCTCATAAGGAACAGCAACTCTGCATCTAATATTCATTCAGCGTGATGCAAACAATATTTCACGGAAATTGAGATAGCGAGTCTGCAGGAAGTCTAAAGGGGAAAAAAGAAAACGTCCTCATCTAGATTGCCAGATATTGTGAAAAATACGCCACTAATTCCCACGTTGGCAGCTTGCTGTCAGCACAGGCGAGCGCATATGTGGCCCATGCTTTAAATATATTGCAGGTAATCTGCAGCGGGTGCAAAGGTTTGGCAAGCAGAGATGGCCAGTGGCTTCATGTGCGCCGTCTTACTACCCGTTTAGAGCTGGACATCACATAATCTCAAGCGTTGGGGATACAGTGATGCGAGTGGCAGACAAAGTGTTCGCTCCTCTTTGCCTGCGCTCTTCATCATGCCATCATGCCAGTGAGTGTTCACAGTCATTGAGTGAGATCTTTTGGCATTTGCCTGTGTATATGTGCCACCAGAGTTATTAGCAAGTGAACATTCAGTGCTATTTATATGGCCAATAAGACTACGAACCTTCATATAGTTGATAACACCTTATTATTGCTACCAGTGCCTTGCCTTTCGGGTGAACACTTTACTCTTAGAACCAATACTAAAAACAGTGCATAATGGCTACCAAGATTACTGACGTGTGTGTGTGACGTGAATGTGTGCCTCTGTTCTAAACAGTCATTTAGTTGCAGAGCACAGCCGCCAATCATTAACAAGCCAGCAAGGTGGTGATGATGCTAGGCAGCAGAAGCTTGGCGACAGCCCATGTACGAAAAAAAGATAATCAGAGCTATTACATTAATGAAAATTGACACAGCCAAAATTTCAAGAAAGCTACAACTGAGAAAGAAAGAAAGCATGGTGTACTACTGACCAGACTTTCTAGGCCATGGCTGCAGAGGAATTTCAGACAGTCTCTGCCTCTGACGTGTTTCCACGGGGCTGCTGAAGCTGTCTTCGTTGCAGCAATAGAAGCTGCCGTCTTTGTTGATGGTGTCGGGAGTGCGCGGGATCTTTGGCCTATAGCTGAAGGCTGCACTGTACTCGTTCACGCTGAGCAGGAAATGAGAAGGCATTCCCACCGTGACACAAGTTTCCAAAAGAGACACGACAGTCACAAGAGCCCTTCTGAATTCATGTTTGATGACACCCGAGGTGAGCCACACACATCTGCCAACACTTACGATTTTATAGTAAGATGTCTGAATTTTCAGAACTTGTTTTACGATTGTCATATAGATGCTAAAAGTTGATTTCAATAGAATGTGTACAGTATTCAGAATACAAATACATCATGACAAATATTCGGAGCCTAATTTCTGGGCTCTCGATTATTCAAGTCTATCCACAGCACCATTTCTTTGTACTCCCCAGATCACTGTATAACGGTAACTAAGTTAGGCCGACGTTATTCATACATAAATTTTTCCACTTGTCTGGGCCACACATCCTTCCCGCTGCTACTACAAAAGCAGAGTCTGTTCACAGTGCCCCTACAGAATTGCTTTAATAAATCTAAAGTAACGAAACAATTTTTAGTATATTTTTGACTTTGACAGGAGAATTTTCCAAGTTTTGAAGTTGGCAGGTATGACATTTCTTGCCTTCCGCACTGTCGTCCACTGAGCCACAAATGAAACTACCGATTTCACTATAGCATAGGATATGCACTCCTTCATCAACCAAGTTTGCCACCTGTCTAGGTTTCGAATGACATAGTCTGCTTCTTGCTGTTAGTATCAGTGGCTGACTCGATCACCTGAGAAGCATATTTAGCGCCAGCGAACAAGGACAGAAGGGAGACAACACCACAATGCGCTAACTTCAAAACACTTTATTTCCAGGAAACAACCACCTATTTAACCCATGCACAGTGGCGCCACCTCATCGAAATTTTAACCATCCAAAAATGCCATCTCCTTATCTAACAATCAAAGGGCACCTGTGCATGAGTCCTGCGGGGTTCTTGGAAAGTACAAAGATAAAGATGCGCCAGAGATTATTGAGGCTAAGGCTATATGTCGGAATAGTGACACGTGTGTTAGTACCCCTTCAGTTGACTTGTTAGATAAGGAGACGGACTTTTTGGATGGTTAAAATTTCGATAAGGTGGCGCCAATGTGCACGGGCTAAATAGGTAGTTGTTTTCTGCAAATAAAGTTATTTGAAGTTAGCATATTGTGGTGTTGTAACCTTCCTGTTTTTGTTCGCTGGCGCTAAATATGCTTTCCAAGCCAGCTTACCAATGTGCCCAACAAGTGGCGATGCTGAAATTAATTTCAATCACCTGACCGGCACATGTTTGCCCATTTCCCAGTGGCAGCAAAATTATGTTTAAATACAGTATGCCTAAGCCCAAGCACATGCCTTCAATATCCATGTTGTCATGGCAAACTGCTGCCTTCAAGAAACTGTTTTGTTCATGCATCGTTTCTGGCACATCAAGCCTCCTCCCACGGTAAGAGCACTTTTTATTTTGTATTCCAGAAGTGTAATTTACCAATATAACTCAACTCGCCATATTTATTCTATTATAAGGCGAGGGTGCCAGTTCAGAGACCCAACGAAAAAAAAAACTTAAGTAGCCGAAAGATTATTCAGACTTGGCGGGGCATACCTTAAATATTGGATTACTAACACAGCCAGAACTCAACACGGCCACCATCAGATAGTGGGGAAGGGAGCTTCAAGCTTCAAATCGCGAAGTTGACCAATGCAAATTTTCCCTTTAGGTGTGGCTTCACGACACTATGGCACACTCTGCCGTAAAGCTACAATTTAAGGTGAAATTCGCAATGCCGTGAGGCCACACCTAAAGGCGAAATTCACTTATAAGGCGGGGGGTGACTGAGGCTAAGGATTCTTGGAAAAAAGCCTCAGCTTATATTAGAATAAATGCAGTAGTCTTTAGTGTCCCCTTAAAGATTTGCAACTAACTAGTCCAGACCCTTTGTGCTTCAGATGTCCATGCAAAGCACAAGGCACGACATACCTGGGCCCTTTCACCTTGTCTGGAGGTGGCATAACTACAGACTCGGCACAGACGACAGTTTTCTCTTGTCCTGTGACCTCCTTCAAGAGAATTGAGGCTTCCTCATCGACCACTGGTTAATGAGAAATCGGGAGGAGAGAGAGAAAGAAAAAAAGCAAGTTGCATAGTGAACAACAACCCAAAAGGAAACATTCGTAGCTGACAGCGAAGAGCAGCTGCAATTTAGTACTGCGACTTTTTGGTTGAAACGCTAGAGCCAAGACAGACCACAGTGCTCACTGTCTGAAAAAACAACAACAGAATTGCGGGTTCTAATGTGCCGAAACTGAACAGCGGGCTGCAAGGAACACAGTAGAGGAGGGCTCTGAATTTAGACCATCCATTATTTTTCTTCCGTTTCTTAAGTGCACATAAATATTTGATGAGCATGCTTGCATTTCAAACGCATCAAAATACAACTGCCACTGCCGGGAATGGAACCTGTGACCTCCTGCCCAGCAGCAGGATGGCTTAGCCACGGAGCCACCATGATGTATGCTACCACCTTGCAGTGCCTTCGAAGAACCACAGAAATATACAGCTAGCAGACAGCTTTGGTCCCTCGGTATGTGCCCATCTAGTGCTTCATCAATCGTGATAAACAACATACGTCGCGTCGTATGCGTGGAGGTGAGCAAGTGGCAGAATGCTTACACACACTTAAGAGCGAGGTCACGGGTTCAATTCTCAGTCGCCGTGGTTTCAGTGAGAACGAAATGCAAAACGCTCGTGCACTGCACATCAGAGAACCCCAGGTGGTTGAAATTAACTTGTACCACGAATTCGTGCAGCAAGTGAGGGAGCAATTCTAAGTATTTACACGCACCTTGAAGGCTACGCATAGACTTTGCAATGGTGCCACTGGATGGCGCAGTGTCCAGAGTGAGGTGCAAAAGGGGCCCGGCCACTCACTGAACTTAGTCAAGCTCTTTAATAAACACCTTACATTTGTACATATAAGAATTTTGTCTTCTTACTTCCATCACAATATCATAAATTCCATAACTACAACAACAAATTTATTACTAAGCACAATATCATTGCTAATCATCTCCAAAGGATTGATGCACTGCCAAGTTTCTTTCTGGAAGCGCAATGCTAAACTCCCCGACGCTGGCAGACCCGTCGTGGTTGCGTAGTGGCTATGGGATTACACTGCCGAGCTCTAGGGTTTGATCCTGGCCATGGCAGCTGCATTTTGACGAGGGTGAAATGTGAAAATGCTTGTGTACTTGCATTTAGGTGCACGTTAGCCCCAGATGGCCAAGATTAATCCAAAGTCCCCCACAAGGAGTGTCTCAATCAGATTTTGGTTTTCATATGTAAAACCCCAGAATTTATTTACAGCTCGGACCATTTATAACGTAACCACTTATAGTGCAAGAGCGGATACAATGCGGTATTTTCCGACTCCTGTTTATCCTCCCACAGAACTCATGTATATGCACACTGCTTACAGTACAGCCATGCGAGACGAAATGCCAGTTTTAATGCGGTTGGCCGAAAATCTCGCAGAGAAGCGAGGCAACAAAGAGCGTCGGACAAGGGCAGTGCAGAAGAGAAGATGTGGAATGAGCGGACAAATGGAAAAAGAGGGGAAAAGAAAATTCCATGGCAGCCTGCTGGCTGCCCAGTGTGTGCCCGGTGGAATGCCTAGGTGACGGAGAAGCTTTTTGCTGTGGGCACTTGTCAGCTGCGTGCGGTCTGCATTGAACATGTGCGAGTCTTTGTGGCTATAGTCTCTGTGCGAAAAGTAAATGCAGTCGCCGAATGATATTTTCAGACATGGACAAGGTCACAAAATAATGTCCAAATTATTGGGCAGGTTGGAAAAACAAATTTTGACATCGCAATTAACTTGTTTTTTTTTTTTTTACAACTTTAGCACTACGGAATAAAATCAGTGCCCGCGAATGTGTTCTGTGCTCACCTGTCACGACGTGTTGTTACCAAGTCCAAATGCAGAGCGTGTGACATTTACTCGCAATGCTGTCAGTTCCAACCGTGTTCCGCAAATCCGTTGTTTCGGAATGTCCATGCGAAAGCTTTCGCTGCTCCAACCGCACCCATACAAAATCTTGCTACATGTGTTCACGGTAGTTGCTGGCTAATTGCCCGTGAACCCCACTTCATGCGCGCTGCCATCAGTTCAGCTGGTGCGCGTGATCTCGGGCCAGATCTCCACATATTCATATAGTACAGGTACGGACATATATCAAAGGCAAGCTTCCAGAGATGGTATGTCATCCGACAACCTCGGTGGCTAGGCCTAATTAGTGTTGTCTTGTCGAGAGTCGGTCGCCAAAGTTACGGTTTGGCGCAGAGTCAACGAAATGCTTTGCAGTGGTTGTGTGGCACTTGTAACATGAAGGAACCACCTCCCCAATGAAAATCGTCCGGATCGTATGCTTCGATTCCCGGACACACGCGGCTGCTTGGTGTGCATGTTTTGCACATACATGCTTTTTAAAAATGTTTTGCTTACGGTGCGCAGCGTACTGTAACCGCCAACAGGGCAGAAATTCACAACTGCAGCGACTTACGCTATAAGCTGACTACGCTGTAATTAATAATTAAAAAAAAAAATATGCTGGCACTGCATAACACCACAGACATTCTGCCCAGCTGCTGCGGCAAACACGCAACTATGCTTCCTTTGGCAGCAGATTTGCAACGAAAAATAGAAAACATGCAATTTAGCTTCCAAAAGGAGCAGAGTTGCGTGCGTTTTTTGTTCACTGATGATGGCTGTGTTTGCCAAGTGCATTCTCGTGATTTTGGAATACTAATGTAATGCATACGAAGCGAGGGCAATAAAAGGCACATAAACACACAGCCATGGCACTTCACGTGCCTTCTACTGTTGTTGTCCGGTATGTACTACACTAGTATTCCAAGATGGTATACACTAGAACCTTCTTATAATGAAGTTGAAGGGGGAGCCAAAATTACTTTGTTATGTCTGTTACGTCGTTATATTCATTATTCCCATATACTGCCACGTATGCCGAATGGTGTGCACTATTGTAAACGTGGCAATAAGAAGACTGCATCGTGGCCCGTGGAACAGCCACAGAGCTACGCATTTGAATTAAAAAAAAAAAAAATCTTGGGCGTGTGCAACGCAGAACTATTTCGTCATTCCCTTAGATGGCTACTATTGGTTGATAGCAGACAAGCTGCGGTCGGCTACGCAGCGTAGATACTGCGGCTGCCACAGGGTGCCACCACGAGTCCACTGGCTAAGCGTGCTGCGGCTCGCCGGAGACAACCAAGTTTGGCTTATGTTTAGTGCGTTGTAGGCACTAAAGGCGGAAGTCGTGTCTACGTTAACATCCAAAATGAAATTTGAACTGCGGGGCCACCGTGACATTTATAAGGCAGAGCTTCATGGGCACGCACCACTGCATCTTAGCCTTCACAGTGCAAGGCATTGAAAAAGGAACGGGAGCAGAGTGGAGGCCAAGTGCGATTGCCAATAACTCTGCTTCTGCTGAAAGCAATCGAGTACTTTTTGCGGCAAACTATTTTTGAAATAACATATTTTCATTTCAAATACCTTCCTCTACTTCAATAAAAAGTGGCTCGGGGCCCCTTTTTAAATGACGTGGGCTTCGTTGATTACACAGCAAACGAAAAATTTAGCCCTGAACGGTAGGACGAAACATTGCAAAGTCTGAGTCAAGTCTGCAAGAACAGCACCGGCTGTGTGAATACAACCTGAAGAAAAGGCAGCAACAGAGAACGGATGCGAAGCTCACCTTTAAACGTTGGCACCGCAGGTTCGAAAGCAGAGTCAACAGGCTCATCGGAGAGGCTGGCACGCATGCCAGCTGATGATCTTGTTTTGCGGCTCCTCCTGCGCACAGTGACTGCACGAAGCCGCCAGTGTTAAAAATTAGCTGGGCCAGAACGCTCGGAGCATATGAATACTAATACTGCTTGTTAATTAACTGCACGATTAAGAGGATACTTTAGCCCATGGCCAACTAGGATTTCCTTATTCAAATACATGTACAATGCAGGAATGGTTTTATGAGGCAACCGCATGACCAGTATAAATTGTGTGATTTGAGAGAAAAAGTTAAATTTTAGCGACTCTAGGAAGCAGATGTTTGGTTTACGACTATCTTTTTCTTTTTTTTTACAAACGTACGGCAAAATATCAGTAAAGATAAGCAAAAAATTTACACTCCAACTCCGCACTAAAACATATTGCAGTTTTGTAAATTGCATCTGTTAGGGCATCTAAAGCGAACAAATTTGGTACATATGAATTTACAGCGCACGTGACACTAACATTACGACGACTTTGTAGAAGTCTTACTCACAAATTAGTGATATATTTCAGAGCAATGCATTATACATCAATTGTACATTAAGAAGAGATCCTGCATCTAAGAACCATATTTTTTTTTAAATTTCAGAGTAGATTTTGATGAATGCACTTCTATGTGCTAATTTAAGGTATACATTATTTTCTTGCATAGTAAATATCTTTCTAGAAATTAAACGATGCAACCTGCTTGGACGTGGGCCATTTACTAAGCTATATAATACATATATCAACATATAAAAATGATCTTGAGTAATCTGAGTATGCAGAGGTACAAGATGAATGCACTAGATTGAACTAAAGTTACAGCATGTCAAGCTTTTTAAAGTTTGAACCCATAGTAACACCCAGGACAAATGATTACTTTTTGAACATTTCTGTTATACTATTTCTATTATATGCCCACTGCAATCTATTTGTCTACCTTTCTGACAAAAAAGAATAAATAAAAATAACTGTCATAAGATAAGTAGAACCAGACATATCATCACTCCAAAATGGTGACACTGCCAGAAATGCTGTTTTGAGAAAGCGAGGAAAAACATTTCACATTTTTATGATGATTATGGCAAAGGCTAAACGATCAAGCATGACAGAGGGATCGAATTGAGCAAGTATTAATGCTATACACCAATCTGGAGCAATGGGATGCCAATTTTCGGCTCCAAGGAGCAGGGTCTCCCCTCAAGATAGTCTTAGTAGGTGCAGTGTACAGAATTGCGATTTTGTACACTGCACTTCTGATATTTTGTTGCCAAGTTTTAGAGTACTTGACAAGGAGTACTTTACAAAATATTGCAATTTTCAACAAATAACATATATGCTTCCTACAGTCACTGGATTTTAAGTTTCTTTGAAATGCAGAAAACTTCATTAAGTTTATCCCCTACCAAATATTTTCTCCAATACCCCGTATTTAGATAGGAACTCCCAAGTTAAAGCTTCCTCTTAATTGAAAAGGCTTGCGCTTGCTGTATGGGTAACAAAAGTAGGCACGCGGTAGTGCGATGGCAAAAGTGTAGAACACGGTCTACCAGCAATCAACATACTTAGTTCACCGAACAAATAATACACAGGGCGTTTTAGCAAAGACTTTAGAGGGACACTAAAGAGAAAAATGTTTTGAGCTGTATTAATAAATTGCCCTTCTATAATACTAAGAATGCTGCTCTTGCTGAGAGAAAATATGTGGTAATCAATGAAAAAAAAAAAAAAAAAAAAAAGAAAGGACTCAAGAATAAAAGATGTGTGGCGACGCTGCCCTGCCATTCCACACCAGCTCGTTGTGATGCTATGGATTTTAGTGTCTGCTGGAGCCTCGTTCATTTTTTTTATTGGTAAATATGAACTACACTGTGTCCTAATAGAGGTAGACTGAACTTTGCAAATGTCAAAAATTTTACTCAGCACGACAATGAACCACACACACACACACATTATATATATATGAAAGAACTTTTGAAATCTGACATCGTACTGATATACTGGCGCTGGGGTTTTGGTGTGAAATTTAAACAAAAATGAAGCTTTAACTTTTATTTCCTTTCAATAATTAACCCAAACCATGAAATTGATGACAATAGTTTTCAAAGAATAAGTTATCAGCTTAAACTGATAGTGCAGTTCTTTGGTGTCCTTTGAGCAATTCGCTAAACAAGGGCACTGCTGCTACTGCCGGCAGAACGAAATGTTAACAGCGACAAACACGAGTATGCCAAGTCGCAAGAAAAGTGCTCTCAAACGGTACACCACCTTTGGAGCACAAGTCGGGCTCAAGCTCTGTTCCATTCGTGCCGGAGTCTTGTGGTTGTTCCGACCTGGAAATCATGGCCTCGTCTTCCTCGAGAATCACCGTGATGTTCCCAAATTCGTCGTACTGCCTGCCTGGTGGATGCAGAGAGTGCCTCCTGAACAAAAATATATTAGTACCAAATTATAATCAATGATATGCTTTGCATGTCTGGGCCCATGTACAATAAGAATTCGCAGATGCACTCGAAGGGCAAAGCACTGACACTGGCATAGCAATGTCTAGCAGTGCACCCGAGCTTGTCGCTTGTTGGCCAGTGTTTTAGTGACAGTGACATGTCAGCGTGACGCAGCTCTTGAGATAACTGCTACTATCCGGTGTCTTAACACTGAAGTGATGAAGAGCCCCACCAGAGGCGCTGGAGGCAATGGTACACACGATACACTTGATCGAAACCATCACCATTCATAGCTTAACATTTACTCTCCGCTGAACCAGTGAATGGCAGAACGCTGCTCTAATTTTTAAAGTGAAATGCGCTGTACATCTCTCGCATTTCAGGAGACCTATCTATCCAAGCGCAGGCCATGCGTGCACCATCGATAATGAAAGTGCAACAGTGGCCCCGAGAACAGTGGGAACTTGCTTCGAGTATCTTTATAAATTGCTACCGCAATAACCTGCAAGGTTGTATGGCAATGGTAGGGGGTAGATGCACAGATGTGCAAAAATTACACGTATTGCAACACAATCGCTGGCAAAAACAAATTAAAATGCCAGGAAAACTATTACAAGGGCGACAGAGCAGGGGAATGACAATGTTCTGGCAGAACTCATCTACGGTACGAGAGAATGCACACTGCAGACTTTATTCAATCCCCATTACCTCACTGTTCACTTCCACTGTTGCGCACAAGACAAGTTTAATTTCCAAATGTCTACAGAGCCATCTTCCTTGTCACCCAATTCTGTCATAGTTCTGTGGATTCTAGTTCTTTTCGCCATTTTAAGCAGCCACTTGCGACTGACGTCGCAGCAGAGAGAACTACTGACAGATCTGGCCGAGTGTTGTGCTAAGTGATGTGAATGACAACGCTACGCGGGTGCCCTACTGCCACACATAGTTTACGGCCCTAGCCAACTGCTAGCGTGGCGCCGAGGATAGTTACCGTATTTATAAAAATATAGGTTGCTCTTTTTTTTTCGAGAATGTTACGTAATCAGAGCTAGCGACCTGTATTTGTGACCAAAACTAGTAAAAGCACCCAGCTAATGGAGCCCCTTCATCGTGCTCGCCATAAGGACAGTCTGGATTATCCAGGCTGGCTTATAAGAAATGCTGCTGCATGTCCAATGCACTCGACGACACCGAGGACGATGTTTGGGGTGCCAAGGATGCTGGCGATGCATCTGATGAGGATGACATCTCTGGCAGTTCCAATGAGGACGCAGCTCGTGGCATCAACTAACGAGATTTAGTAGCTGAGCTTATGGTAAATGAAGGTCTATCATGTTCAAAGACTTCCGTTTTTCTAGAAAGATGTGGGTCAATTTATGTTTGAACTATATAATTTTCTTTACTTCTCGGTGAGTTGATTATATAGGGGCTGACCTATATTTGTGTTCAACACATTCTTGAGTAAATAAGGTACTCGCTTACCATGCTGCTAGGCCCTGGTTCAATTCCTTGCAGGGAACTAAATTACCCTTTATTTTTACACTACCATTGTTTTCAGGCCACACAGAGACACAGTCAGGCAGGCCAAAGTGGGTGGGAGTAGGCAAAGAATGGTCTCGCATTAAATATGTAGAACTGCGCCAGAGAACCGGACATGACATGTAGGGATTCGAAATTAATGCTGCAGCCAAGCACAATTCGCCCAGCAGTAGATTGATCTTGCAACGACGTTCACTACCTTGCTGCTGCTGCAAAAAATAATGGCAGTAGTGGTAGTCCTTATTAGCAGAGTGAATGGCACTTATGGTTGGAGCCATACCTGCTAACTTGAAAACTCAATGAAGGTCCCACAGACACGACATGGGGGAGGGTAAAAAAGCTTTTTAAAATCGATTATGTCCTAAGGTCGACACAAATGAATGATTTAGATCTACAAGACTATCAAAAACTATATAAAATCAGGCATTTTATGATAAAATCGTAAAGTTGGCAGCTATGAACAGAGATCCTGTAGTGCGCATGATGCATACAACATGGAAGGTGCTCACTGAAAAAGTCGTTACAACTTTCGAATTATGCTCAGCATATTAGTACGAAGGACAGCTATGATTGCATTTTTACTCTCTTGCATGCAATACGTATAACAAAGCCGATTATAATATATTATAGGATATATGCTTACAACAGATACTATAATGAAGGTATTTCTCAGTTGGACGTGACTTTGTAATGAGGTTTGACTGTACTACAAAAGTATAGATCGAACTACGAGATTCTTATTAGAGAGCTTTAGGAGCAGTGGACCCAAAGTTGGCAGTTGCTTGCCATCAGTCATGTGCATAAAAGAATCCAATCAGAGTTTTGGGTTGCACGCTTGTGCAGTGCCTATGATGCCGATTTCTTAAGTGTGCTAAGGTGTTTTCATTCGCTACTTGTAAAGCTATTATGCACAAACGCTTGAACTTAAGTATACATATATACTAATGTATTGCTTTCCTATAAAAAGAGCCAGATGACTGATGATCGTGTATGGTCATATGGGTGTATATGGAAACCTTGGTTCTCATATAGGATGATCCCATACGATTGTACAGGACTATGAATACAGGTCACGTGTGTCCTTTCAACAGGGTTGGTCTATATTAATTCACTTCTTTCATCCTTTCACTGTCTGTATTTCACTGTGCTGCAATCACAGAATGGTCTGCTTGGCCCTTTCAAGCTGCTGGGGCTTTATCCCTGTTGACCAAAATGTTTAACTAGCAGCCATGTGGCTGCTTAAGGGCTTGCTAGCAGTGTAATTTATTCTAGTAGTAATTCTTAGCATGCACCAAGAAGCCCACACAGGGTTATGTTTCAAAAAGAAGCACGAGTTACGAGTCTTCTACAAAATTTACGAAAACGAAGAAACCTGAAGCAGTGGACATTCAGCGCCCTCACAAACATGGATGGAAGTACCGTAACAACCATTCTGTGTGCAATACTCAACAGAGTTTAAAAAAAAAAAAAAACAATTATGGGGTTTTACGTGCCAAAACCACTTTCTGATTATGAGGCGCGCAGTAGTGGAGGACTCGGGAAATTTCGACCACCTGGGGTACTTTAATGTGCACCTAAATCTAAGTACACGGGTGCTTTTGCATTTCGTTCCTATTGAAATGCAGCCGCCGTGGGCGGGATTCAAACCCGCGACCTCGTGCTCAGCAGCCCAACACCCTAGCCACTGAGCAACCACGGCGGGTTACTCAACAGAGTGAAAAAAGTATGTAAGCCAGGGGCAAGTACACGACGCAGTGCCTCTATTCCTCGTCTGCATCCCTTCTCGCACTGTCGTCATGAATTGTTGCAGTAGGAACAGTCACCAACAGGGTGAAATGCCCGTTTTGCTGTCTGCAGGATTGCAAAGCCTTTTTTTTATTGCAATATTCCCCACACCTGCCCTCTTGATGTGTTATATAGGAATAGTGCGCGACTAATTGAATGTCTTTTTCACACGAACTCTACCTAGAGAAACAAACCCAACACAAAAATAGAGTGTCCCTTAGTAATGTGTGACCGTTACATATTTGTCAACAGAACATTCACCATTTGGCATGCATGTAAGACACACGTGAGCATACCTGAAAACCAGTGAACATTAAAATTCTTGAAGATTCCCTCTGCACTCTTCTGTCGCACCATCTTTTAAAGCATTTTTTTTGCAAGCAGAATTTGCTCTTAAGAAAGTTTGATGCAATGTTGATGAAATCATGGAATGAGCCCAAAATCATATGCAAGTAATTTTGGGCGAGTCAGCAGGCATGCATATGAACACCAAGTGCCTGAATGGTCCAGCCCACAGAGCAAAATGCATACCGTTCCTGAGCAGACGACAGGTCCAGGTCAGAGATGCCTGCGAGAGAGATGTCCACTCCGGGTGTCATTATGTCCTGCAACATCTTGATGGCTCGCGAGTGGTTGGTCACCATGGTGTGCATGTGTTGCAAGTTCGTCTCAAGCCACAACTTGACCTGCATTTCAGGAAGGACATCTTAGCACCTCGCACCACATGGACATCGCACAGGTTACTATAAACGACCATAGTGACTTAAACAATACATTTTTTACAGTTAACATCAAAATATGGCCTCTGTCTAACTGGTCATTGGCAAGTGATCTGGCAACCCGGAAAACTGACACAAATTCATTGTGGCCACTAGCAGACAGTTTGATGATAGAGTTGTTGCAGCCTGGCGACTGTGCTGGACAAGAGCAGTGTCATTCCAGTGTACTTGACTGCATTTAAGGAGCACAATCTTACCGGCTGAAGCAGTGAAAGTGGACTGTCACAAAATATTGATGCGTGGGCCATCGACAGCAGTCCTTCAAGATTGGGCAAACAACAGATTACTATATGTCTGCGTAAATGTTGTGCAACTTAACACAGGACTATAAGGTAGGTGAACTGCAGCAGTACAAAAACTACGACTCTGAAATAAAAAAAACAATACAGAAATCCTAGAAATGTTTTGTTTGATGGCACTCGCAAAAGATGTCTGTAAAACACCTTCCAATAAACGCTTAGTCTGACTTCATACTGCCACTTGCACAACATCCTGCAAATGAAAAATCGCAAGGCCAGAAAATGTCTAAAGTGCTGTCCTTGTCCTTTTTGTGCTAAGTGAATCAGCTTTATTTGTGCTGCTTTAGCAGCCGATCGAGGCACATAGCTGGAAGACTGTCCAAGGGATTTGAATCAGGTAACAGCAAGATTTTCAGCCTCTGATGCAAAACAACACTACACCTCACCTGAGGCAACACAAGGTTGTCAATCTTTTGCTGTCGGCTGCTGGCATCCTCCAACTCGCTAATTTTCACTTTGGCATCCCCGAGTGCTTTTGCAAGGAGCCTATTCTTCTGGAGTATGGCCCGTACTTTCTTCTTGTACTTTGCTGCATGTAGAATAGCAAATTGGCAACCACTGTAGATTCCTATGCAGGTTGCAAGGTCTACAAAGACTGCATGAGGCAAAGTTTGATGACCACTATAAATATTCTAACATCTACTGCTTTCCTCTAAATTGTCTAACTTTATTTCCCTGCTAGATACAGAGGGTTTATGTTCACTATCCATTTTTTTGGATCACAGCGTGGCGACTGAGTGGCTATGGCATTCTACCGCCGAGCATGAAGCTGTGCGCTTGATTCTCAGCTGCAATGGTTGCATTTCAATCGGGGCGAAATTCAAAAGTCCACATGCACTTCAATGAATTGCATGTTAAAGAATACCAGCCGGTCAAGACCAATACGGGACCCGCCGCTATGGTGTCTCATAGGCATGGCGTTGCTTTGGGAACTACGGATCATTCATTTTCTCAGGTCTCAATGAAAGTTAGCATTTCGAAAACTACGTGTACAATAGTAAGGTTGCTTCAGGCCTGAAGAAATATACAGGGGCACCACTTCCATGAACACTGTGCTTCTACAAGGCATCTGTCAGATTTATTTTGAATTTTGTTTGTGCAGGTCCATATTGACTTGGGAACTTGCAAACCAACACAAGCTTCCAGATGTACACGCATTTCAATACCTTGTATAGCACTAGTTGACAACAGCTGTTGCAGCAACTAAGAAGTTTTACCTTGCGCTAACTGTTACACGAGCTGAGAAGCGTGGCAGTGAAACCGGGGGCATGAATGTTACATTAAATTAAAATTAGGCAGAAATGGACTAGCTGCTTAGGATAGCCTAGGAAGAATATTTCAGTTATCATTTTGTGGAATACGCAAAGACCGACATACTGGAAACGATGGCTGAGAGAGTACTCACCAAACATGTCCGACTGGTTCATCAAAGAACTGTGGTTGCTCTTGTTAGAGTGTCCCCACCTGACGTTATACTTGATCTGGAAAGTAACCGTAGAAAGGTGCAGGCTCTACTGTGGCATAAGATATGGTGCAGAACGAAAGAAAATGTGTAGTGCTGTCCACTCTAACACAACATGAACGTATGACCAACTTCATAAAGGAAAACGACACATTATATTGACCTACATGAAAAAGAATTATTGGGGAGGCCTTTACGTAGAACTTGGCTGCAACCAAGCGCCAATACTAATTTGGCGCTTGATTAAACTGAACCATACAGTGAACCATACCGCATGTGCAAACATTGTAAATGAGCGACGAATAATACAGGTGTTACAAGGGCACTCAATTGCGATTCTAGACCACGATTGACTCCCTTTTGCAGCTTGCACAGCGAAGCTAATCACAATCGAGAAATTAAATCTGGGTCAGGCTCGATTGTGATCAATGCATATCTTATGACACCTATGTAAGAGTAGCAACACTGTATGGTCTTACAGATTTAGGGTCCACCATATTCAGGCTTGTTGTTGTAGCCTGTGACACGTGTGGCTCCTACACACCATGGGGGATTGGCCAAGAAATGGGTGGATTATTATAAATTAATATGGAGCATAAATTTCCTAATATCTATGGGAATAGCATTGAATAGTGTAGAATTACCTGTTAAAATAGAATCAGGAAGGTCATATTGGATGAGTAATAATTACTTTAAAAGTAAAAAAAAAAAAGAATTTAGCAGGGCATTCGTTTAGATTTTGTAAGGAATGTTTGGACAGTGAAGCATGCATCCTTGTGGCTGAATCCCCAAGTGGATGCCCCGAACGAAAGAATTGCAGGTTCTGTCAAGTCCAGGCCAATTCTTCGAAAAGGTATTTCCAGCAATCTTTTTCTTGCCGCAGTAAAGCGGCGACACGATAGAAGAAGGTGCAGTATCGTCTCCTCCTCATCACAAAAAGAACAGAGGGGGGAGATAACCAAACCCGATCTGCGTAAATAGAAATTTAGGGAGGGAATGCGGCAGCGTAATTTGGCGAGGCAGACCTCAAGCATCTTTGCGTAACAGGATTCACTATGCCAGGGAAATGCCAGGTGCTTATACTCTAGAGAAGAAGTCAAATGTGGGTTGGATAAGGCTGATCTAATTGATCGCATCCGAAATCTTGCCGCCGTGATCTGTGCTATCACTGGTAGAACAAGAAGAACAGGGCCGGATAGTGATGCATTTGCCAGGCTTGCTCACACCAGAAGGCAACCATAGTGCTTGATGATGATGATAACGATGAACCTCTGTCATGGCTCATGTCCACTAAGGGGGACAGGCCAAAAATCGGGTGCCAGGATGATGATGATGATGATGAAGCCTCAGGTAATGGCACAAACCCACTGAGGGGGATAGGCCACGAATCGGGTGGTAATATGACTCAATACATAAAATAAAATAAATTGGTTAATAAATAAATAACTCGAAAAAAGAAAGGAAAACAAATAATCCAAGATATGAAATGAACTACGAATACATGAGATGAAGTATTGATCAATACTATGGTAAGCCTTGCGTTGATAGGAATGTTGCTTCTGTGTTAAAAAAAAAAAAACAGTATATACTTAAACTTGAGTAAGTTAAATTATGAATAGTAATAGTAAGATTTGAACTGTGAATTTGTGCTTTTACTTTTTGAATTTTCTAAACTGCAGTAGAAATAAATCAATTCTTCAAACTAAAAACTATTAACAAGGCATTCTTTTTGTGCCACATAGGAAATTATAAATGGCTAGGCAAACGTTCCTGTGGCTATATCCCAAAACTGTTGCTCCAAGGGAGAGTATAACAGTGCTGCTTAAAGGTAATCCTAAATTTTGAAGTGGAATTTCTGCCAGGAGGCAGTGCTTCAGCTTACACTGGCTTTCTTCTTCCTCGGCCTTACTCCCGCTTGGTTGCGGGGTTGACTCTTCTGTATATCCGTTTCGATTTTTTCGAGTTGACAGTGCTTTGTAAGAAATCATGCTCAAACACGACATGAAGTCCTAAATGGATTTGACGGGATGCCTATAATATTGTGTCGGGAAGAATGGGGACAGAAATAGTGCTAACTTTATCAGAACACTGGACAGTCTGGGAATTCATAGGAGATGCAAATAAACCACCATAGAAAAAAAAGAAAAAAAAAAAGAAGAGGAAGGCTTTTTCGCCTTCAGCACTTGTTTCTGCATATTTTACTGCAATTTGGACGTTTCGTTTTCTAATGGAACGGCAATGTCGGAGCTTCGTAAGAAAAACAGACTCAATATCAACGCCACAACCATCCAGTGTGGCCAATCCCCCTCGTGGGTACGAGCCATGTTTTGAGGCTAGAACAACAACATTATTCAGGTCAACAAGAGAAACGGTTGCTTCAAAACAACAATGCAATGCTTGTCCGTTTCTCTTAACCACCCAGTTTTCCAAGGTAAGTATGCGCCATAGACACACAGAGCGACAACTTTGCAACGTAACGTTTGCACGCCAGCCTTTATGTAACATTAGCAACTGCACGGTTCTACATCTACAAAAGGTGACTGGAACCGATGCATGACCTTGTCCGGGTATCACATTTAAATCTGACGGAGACACTCCATTTTGCCGCACTTGTCAGAGCATGGGACCGTCACTTTTGCTACAACTTCCAAAATTAACGCATAACTAGCTCCGGCTACCACCTTTTTACTTGTGGGAGCTGCCACACATCTTTCTAGGCTCAACGGTGCATGGTTTCCAGTAACGTGCGTTCGACAAGTTGGTAGAAGCATACGTTAGGCAAAGCGACATTAGGTCCTAACTCGAGTTGTTCAAAAAGAGGGCGGGGCGCAGTACTGCACCCAACAGCCTACAAGTCCCTTTCCAAGTTGGCCGGTCAGAAAAACTAGTGAAAAGGACGCACGCACAAAAGATAGGACACGAAGACAATGCAAGCATTCGCACTCCATCTTTCTACATGCTCCACAACGACTCTTTTCGCTGGTCTTTTGATTCGGCAATAATGTACTAACTGTTCCAATAGCGTTCGAGAATCAGCGAAACGAAAAGTAAGAGCAAAGAGAATGCACTAACGGCTTATCGTACCGGCAGCATGGTTGACGGCATTTGCAGGCCTCGGGGAAGTTAGACCTCAGTTAAACTGGGTCGGATGCTTTGCCAAACGGTGCACTTGGTATTCTTACCAGACTAGTCGACTGCGAATGCGACCAGCATGTGCAGAAACAATTTAACAAGTGGGTTGACAACGCGAACCATTACCGGGCCTATTTAAACTGTGAACGTCAACAGGACGTAAACGCACGATGACGATGGGGACGACTTTCCTGCCGATCATTTCCGGCGCCTAAAGAAGAAGGTGTTCAAAGCACGACGTCGAAGAAGTATTTATGGCTCTCAAAATTGCTTTCAGCACATTAAACTAGCAAAAAAATAGCCTTTAAAGTCCGTATTTTAAGTACACAGGGCACCACTCAAGGAGCATATATATGAGCGGAAGTAGCTCTCCAAAAGTGAAGCTGGCAGGCGCCATCTTGCTAGAGGCAGAAAGTCAGAGCCGACATAATCGCTGCGTAGCACTAGAACCCCTCCATCCACGTTTTCGCCGAAAGCGGCAGCGGCGCGTGGATTGAGGGGCTTTACGTAGCACAGCGTAGAGGGCGTTCGTCGTGCTTATGAAACTCGCATTGGGCGTTCACGGGAAGACTACAAACGAAGCTCTACCGGGTGACATGGGCAGGGCAAGTTTTGAAGTGAGGGAAGCTCACAGGGGTAAAATTGATTGTGAAGAGCGACTGAGGGAATGTGGAAGAAAGTAAATTGGCTGGGAGAGTTTTCAGGTATTTGTACACGAAAACATTGATTCACAGTGGAGTAAAGTAACTAGTAAGTTTACCTGTAAGTATGCGAGCTGTACGGCTGACATAATATCATGGATGACGGCAATGGAAAAGAAACCTGCTATGCGTAACTACTCAAGAGGAAAAAAACGAAATCAGGAAAGAAACAATTTATGATAACTCAAAGGGAAGCTGATTACTTTTCGAAGGGAGATCAGGACGCCTTAGAACACGCACTTATAAAGCGAGATATAAGAAGGAAGAAGAAGCATATGCTTGCTGCGGTAAAGCTAGGGAAAGTATGGAGCATGTTTTATTAGAATGTGAAGACATCTGCCCAGCGGTCGATTTAAACAGCACTGGCCTCCTTGAAGCCTTTGGGTCAGCGAGAGCAGGGGGAAAGTAAACATGTACGCAGTAGAGATTAGTAAGCGGCGGATGATTAGTGGAAGTAGGGAAACTACAAACAACGGAGGCGTGCAAAAAATAACGTTCACAATACGGGTTCAGAAAGTCTGGTTATGGGAATTGATCGTGGGTTGTTTTTTCACTTTCTTTTTTTTGTTTTTAACATAGGTAGGACATTACGCAATATAATAAAAGGGCTTGGTGGGGCTACCCACCACCCCGTTCCAAAGGGGACGCTCATAGCATCCATCCATCCAATTGCAGCGTAAACATTTCTATGTCGACTCACTGAGGAAAACCGTCGCTGACGTGTGATGCTAAGAAGCCAAGTGTCCCCCACAGGGCTAAACACCTGCACTTGCAGGTGTTATACACTTGCAGACGGCGAACATATCTGAGCTAAATGAATTTGTTCTACGGCGTTGTCTGTGTTGTCGCGCAGCACAGACTGATAAGCAGCCAATGAGTTGATAAGGAGTAATGAGGGGTCCTGCAGTGGACATAATAGGTTGGTGATGATGATGATGAATAAATGGTTATATGGGACTGATCGCAGTTGATAAGGGTTCGACACGGATGTACAAGGCGTTAAATAGCGATAGGGTCCATAATGGTCGGAGCAATTCTTATAAGGACCGATAATGATCGGAGCATTTCTGATATGGTCGATAAGGATTGATAAGGGTCGGATCATGTCTGATAAGGCCACGGATAAGGCTGATAAGGACAGATAAGTGTTGACAAGGGTCGGAAGTATCGTGGATGTAACGTGTTAAGTAGTAGATGTATCGTGGAACCACGTGAGAGCTGAACGTGATCACGGTCATCTTGGTCTTTCCCAGCATATGCCGGCTTGCGCGATTTCCATGCCTTGGGTTCTCACACTTAGGTGGGTCATAAGCTCCTCGGGCGGGGTTTCCGGGTCGATTCCGTGAATTACGGTCCGGGCAACTCCATCCGGTGCCGCAACGTAACAGTTGATTTCGCAAAGGTTTCCGCCCAACACAATCCGCGTGATCTTGTGCGCAACGTCTTCGACCTCCTGATATGGGGTACGAACAATGATTATGTTAGAACCGGGTCTCAAGCGCACGAGGAAACGTGAATCTTCGACTTTCCCTCTGCAGGCGGCCGAGACGGCTTTGGAGATGTGGTGGTTGGTGAAACTCTTCACCTGCAGGCCTTTCTTGGGTCGGATGATGATTCTGAAGTCCCTAGGTGGCAGGGGGTGGGGGAGGGGGAGTCGTCGCCTCCTCTTGAAAGAAGACTTCTTTGATGCCCCGGCGCTTGCAGTTGATGATGATAACGCGGTGGCGGAGGAGGGTGGTAGTAGGGAGATTGTCCTGCCTGCCACGAGTACTTGCTCGCCTTTGGCGAGCTTCTGCTTGGTTCTTCGCTTGAGGTGTAAAGACCAATTAGAATAAGGACATTCCGATGAGGTCCCTTGCGAAAGGTCCTTGCGAAAGCTTGCGAATGGCAGAGTCGACATGGCTATCTTCCTAGATGTGTTGGAAGTCCGTGGCTGGGGTTTCTTGGGACGAAAGTCCGGCGGCAGCTTGAATAATAGCAACAGGGGCGGGTGGGGATGTAGTAACAGCTCCACATCCACCTTCTCCGGTATACTATAGAAGCGGCCGGCTGGGATCCAGCGATGTGCGTCATAGCGAGCGTAGAGAAATCGTAGCAAGCGAGCGAGCGGCGGCAAAGGCGGCGGAACGCCTTGTCTACCTCGGCGCTGCCATCCACGGCTGTGTTAGGCTTAACACGGACGCACCGCTGTGGAGAACTTCAAGTACCAACAGCACAAAATAATAGGCACTCACGGTCTTTAAAATTCTCAGGGGGTTCCGGATGACTTCCCGAAGGTCTTCCGACAAAGATTTCGGTCCTCTGATGTGGATTTCTTACGAGAATAGGAAAATTCGACGGAGCCCATGCATGGGACGCACGTCTGCTCCACTCGGCTCTTTTTCTTCCACCATCGCGTTGTGAAGATTTGTGAAAGTAACATAAGCGTTGCAATGGCCAAGTTGGAAGTGTGCAGACAACACAAACATATCGGTCACCAATGCTTACAAAAACGTAGGAACAGCTGAAAACACATTTCAGGGACTTGAACTTTTTAAAATGTACATTGGTTCCCTATAGACCTCAGACACTGCCCAGGCGGCGCTGCGGAAAAACCCGTCACCAGCGCCCCCATCGCAGCCTTGGCGCTAACCAAGCGCTAACTTAGTAGTGCAAGGAGAGCTGTCCGCAAGCGAAGGTGCGTATAGGCCACAATAGACCCTTCTCTTTCGTTTGTATTGAGGCACGGTTTCCTAAAAATCAAGGACCTGGAAAGCTTCTTCCGCCCATCCACGCTTCGGAAAGGAAGCTCAGCAGGACGAAGTACGTGTACAATATAAAATAAAGTCTAAAGTGTTATTTCGGCGTGCTGTAACTCGCAAGTACAGAGAGCATCAGGTTTGTCTATAGGCATATCAGCATAAAAATCGAAGCATTTCAAATTGGTTCATATTGAGTATGTCCTGAACACAAGACTTAAGTATCTCCTATATTTTTATATATGTTATCGTAATGTTTTGTCTCGCAATTATTTACAGAGAGTAAATCCTTTCATAGCCTTTTCCAGGGCAGCGAACAGAAAACGTTTTCCAAGGCAGCAAACAGCGTGCGATCATAACGAAAGTAAGCTTCCTACAGTGCCTAAGCGCTGCATCTTTCTTTCTTGCAGGAGCTACAGCATCGCTCAGTACCTTAATTTGAACTTTTCGCAGACGCTTCGAGTAACAAGCGCGCACAAATAAATGTAAATAAACGCGACATTTTTTTTCTTTCCACACGTGCGTTACTTCGCAATTACTCATCCAGTGCTCCTACAGCAACTTTATTGCTCACATTTGAAAAACGCATTCGAGCAGGCTCAGCACATCGCGAAGCGTGCTTGTTGTATCGGCGCAGGACATACAATATACCGAAAAATAGAAATGAGCTCGCGATACAACGATGCTCTAGAACAGGATGTTGAATTCATAAACGAACCAAAATGTTTGGTTAAGCTGACCTGCCAAATCTCTCCGTTCCACTTGTTGAGTCAAGCGGAGGCGGACGTCTGTTAAAAGGTGGAGATATCGATGGGACATAAGCAGGATGGTTCGCAACCTTGTTTTTTCTGTTACCAACGAATTGGCGGCTGTAGATTCTTGAGTTTTCGCTTGGTTCACGTTCCTCCGTCAGGGCTACGCAACACTATTACAGAAGAACAAAATTGTCGCACTTTCTCATGCGAGCCACTGTGTTGTGGGGAATGCAAGTAATCCGATTACCCAACAGGTTGAACAGCCCGTATCCAGCGCTCTCTCCTTTCCCCTTCATACGATCGCGATGGAAATCGGTAAAACTGAACGTTGTTGTTCCGTCCTTCCCGTTCATGGCAATTTACAACATAACAGTAGCGTCGATTGCGGCGTTTCTTCGTAGCGCGACGAGCTATCGCGGTTGCCGTCGTTTCCGCCATCAGTCTGAAGAGTGAGCCAGCATGCGCTTTATGGCAGTTCAGCGGCGCGTCCGACTAGCGTAGAAATTCATAGCTCTCTGTCTGGGTGTTAAATTCGCAAAACACTCGCCATATGGACCAAAATCTAGTTAAATCGTTGTTTCGCAGTCGCTAGCTGCATAGGCAACTTAGCAAGGGAGTCGGGCTTCGCACTACTCAATTACTGCGTCTTCGCAACGGCAGGTGGCGCTACGCGTCTTGCAAAACTCCAGAGTCTGACGTCCATACAAGCTCCGTTTAGAAATTAAGTTCTATTAAGTCAATCGATATTTAAATAATAAAAGTCCTGAAAGCAGTGTTGCTACTCTTCACAATGCGCTTGATTGTATTTCTGAGTGATATGGCATATGCAAACCATAATGCAGAACTCTGAAACCTTGTAACTGGAGTTGAGCACTACCACTCTTGTGTTCATGTCATAATACAACCTAATGCTTTGCTGGGCGAGTTGGTACGTACTTGTGCACAAACAAGAAGCATTTGAGACATGCAGACGCATGCACAATAAAATAACTGGACTGCATTTCAATTCCAAATCACGTTATTTACCAGGTAGTTCTGGCTGGATCAAAACTGCACTTGCAACACTTCCTTTATTATTTTTTTTCGTAAATCATGCACTGGTCTTGTGCATGCGCCTCAGCCGTATCCCTAATACAAGCACAGGCATTGCACGGTACGTGTAAACCAAATAGAGAAGGTCGTGTAAAGTGAGCACCAGACGTCACAGCCCGAACCAGCTGGGCTACATAATACTGCAGGCAGTGACGTGCCAGTGACTGCTTCATGCGTAAATTTCATACGTGTACGTATGAGTACCTTCCTAACTGTTCCCAACTGAAGCAATCGTACGCGCAATATCCGGTCATGAGCAAACGAGACGTTATGCTACAGCCGGAATGCTATCCAGGGACGCCTACTTCGCATGATTGGTGCAGCCATGACATACTAAGATGGTGTAATACCCTCGGAGAGCATGTCGAAATCAGTTATAAACACTGTTCCGATAGCGTACAAATCAATAAGCAGGACGAACGCCCACCACGCTGTGGTACGGCGATTACGTCGGCTCGGGATTTTTGCCTCTAGTAAGATGACGGCGACCGGCTTCACTTTTGGAGAGCCGCCTCCACTCCAGAAGTTTAATTATAGTGCTATTTTTTTAAACCTGCACTGCCTACACGTGTGTAACTAGTGAAGGAAGTCGCCATTTCGTTTACTTGGCGCAGAAAATATAGCTGCGCCCACCTACACGAAGACATATTTTTATAGGCGTAGTGCAGCATGACAATTAACTACACTTTCTACACTGGTTTCTGCTTATGCGTGTTTCTGGAAAACGGCGCTGTAATTACGAATAGCCATAAAGTGGTCGTGCTCGACACTTTAATACAATTAAGGCTACATACTCTTCTTTGTCTTGTGTCACCTTGGCACATTCATTGTGAGGGATAGGCCAAGGATGGGCACGTACCAATACCACGCAGTGGCGAATTTATCTCTTCGAGAAATACCCAGTGGCCTAAGTTGTCTACTAGGACGGACTAGGTCATCTAGCAGCGAGTTGCCTATTCGGGCACATACCCACTGTCTCACAGCGTCTGCTCTGCAAGAAAGCAGCCAGTGCATACCTAGTGACCGAAGCTAGTAGACAACTTGTGTCACGAAAAAAAAAAAAAAAAAAAACATGTCATGGAACTTAACTCTATGAACGTTCTCAATATGCGATTTGGACGGACAAGTGGGACCAGGTAGTATCAAGTGGAGGGCATTTTGGGATCACCTGAGGATGGCGAAATGTCCTTGATTTGATGTCCGGTGTAATAACTCAGGATGACACTGCGTTGTCTAGATGGGTACGTGAAAGAGTCTAGGAACGGACAAACATACCACAAACTGGGTTTTGTAGCTCCCAAGGAATGTGAACTATGGATTGTTTTTTGTTTGTGTCCCTCAGTTGGTGCCCCTATATACAGGGTGCTCATTTTTCTGTTTTATGGATTTTTTAAAAAATCACCTGTGGCAGATAGCCTCCTTCTTGTCCTTGAGCTGAACTATTCGAAGAGGCGGACATTACTAGCACGAGAAACCGAAACACATATTCAACTAATTAAAGTAACACTAATTAACTTCCTAATTATTTATTTTACCGCACATATTGTAATTTAAGAATTGTATCCCGTGAGCCACGCAAGACGTATCGACTTGAAGTGAATTTCCACGATGACACCAGTTTCGAAATATTATTTCCCAAACTGTAGAACGAAATACATGGGCGTTCCAGTTACAAAAGCATACTTTTGTGCTTCGACGCATAAAACAGCGTTCTGTTAAAAAAGGTAAGTTGAACAACAATGCATTTGTACGACACGTTTGATGGCGCATATCTCAAACTGGCGCCATTTAAGAAAATTGATTCCGAATAGATATACCTTGCAATCTCGCCGGCTCCAATTCGTACATTGAAATATGTGCCGTAAAGTAATTCATTCGAAAGTTAATTAGTGAATTTAAGTTAATTTGATGAATATGTGTTTCCATTTCTCTTTCAAGTAATGTCCTCTTAATAATCAAGCTCCAGGACTAGAATTATGTTATCTGCCACAGGCTATTTTTGAAAATTTCATAAAACTGAAAAAAATGAACACATTGTAGATACCGCTCCACCGAGCGAGTAATGAAATCCAATGTCGAAGACCATGCTTTGCCGTACTGCAGACGCCGAAAGTGACACAGCCGCCATATTTCAAACGTCCCTCACTGCGAGGGTCATCGATGAAGGCACTTAGCAGTTTCTTAAAGCGAAAAATCTTTCTTTGCCTCTTCCCAGCGGTATGGTGTTTGTCGTCGTTTCCTCGCCGGATACATATGTGGGTATGCCGGGTGTTTATTAGACCATACAGTTTTCACAAACATTGCTTTACACAACTTGTTTCAGCATCGACTAGCACAATCAGTCACATTGCGTCATGGTTGCCATGTTTCAGACACCATTTATTTGAAGTGCCGCTTGCAAAACCTTCTATATATGGAGTTGTTGTGGGACGTTCGTTTTAGAACGTAGCTGAGCTCCTGCGGCGAGCGTCGGCGTTGTTCCTCGTAATCGAGCGAACGAACACAGCCAAGGGCGAAAGCGAACGTGGAGCGCAGCGGAAGATGAAAGACGGTGACAGCGTCGACAGAAGAGGAAAGTGGAGGAGGAGGGTATGGCGAAAGCGTGAGAGAACGTAGTGCCGCGGAAGCCGGGCCTTGCGGCGACCATGGCTACGAGATGGCGCCAGAGTAGCGCGCGTCGTGCGTACGGAAACAAAGCGCTGCATAAGAGCGGAGATCTGTTTGCGGCGGCTGCTGTGAATCGCGCCCATGCGTCAACCACGCGCCGCCTCTCGCGAACTCCGATTAGCGAGGCCGTCGCGGAACATTTCGCTCCGTGTGCGATGTGCCGCACGAGACAGATTGTCTGCGACAGCCAATATTTCGCGAAATGAAAACCCGTATGCAGCTGCGCTCAAATTTCGCACTAGGGATTGCCGCAAGCGTCGCTGACATTTTTTTTCGCTGAAGATCGCAGCAACGTGATTTTGCGCTAATTGTTGATCTGTTCTTAACAACATTTTTCAGAAAGAACGCATTTTGGGGTTTCGATATCTGGATTATTCAATGCGGCAGAAATTACTCGCACGAGAAATAAAAACGCACCATCGACTAATTAACAAGAAACCCCTAAATGTCGTTTAAATTAATTTACGGCATGCATTGCAATTTACGAATTGTAGCCGATGAGTTTGCAAGGCCCATCCACTTGGAGCGAATTTTAAGGATCGCCGGCGCCGGATGGACCTATCACAGTGGTCACTGATTCTCAGACCGCCTGCAGGACTTTGGCACAAAGGAAGGTGACACCCTACACACACCGCATCCTTACATCATTACACCCCACAGCGTTACACAGGGTGCGTATCGTCTGGACACCTGGACACGCCTCTCTCCATGGTAGTGAACGCGCTAATGCGGTAGCCCGAGAGCTCGCTACCCGGGCGCCATTGGGAGAGCTGTCCAACCCAGACGACGCACCGACAGAACCACTGAACTACACTGAAACTCTACAATATTACAGAGATACCAGGAGACATTTCCCTCCACCATATAATTCCCTTAATCGAGAAGATGCCGTCGCGTGGCGACAGCTTCAAACTAATTAATTTCCCCTGCCTCTTTTATCTTCACCTCTTCCACCCCAGACAATATCCCTCATACTGCCCCTATTGTGGAGCAAAGCCCACATTATATCATTGCACCTGGGAGTGCCCACACCCTCCGGGCTACTCCCCTATTCCTTCACTTTCACCTTCCTCCTGGGAGACTGCGCTGACCAGCTCAGACCCGTAAGAGCAGCGACGGCTGATCCGGCGGGCACGCGGAGTGGCACGAGCCAATGGGGCCCTGAACTAAGGGCTCCACCCTGCGAGGAAGTCGCCCACTCTCATGACAAATAAATGTTTTCTCTCTCTCTCTCTCTCGAGATATGCACCGTAAGACATGCGGTAAAAATTGCACATTGTTGATTTTCTTGTAGATTTCAGCGCGCACAATCATAAAGGCCACAAACTGAATACATATCATCTTGCCCAACTTTCCATTCTACAATATTGTTACCCTTTTACAAGAAACCACCATTTGATGCACTGGAACATAATATTAATGTAACTGAAACACCCATGTATTTCATCGCACACTTGGGGAATGAATATCTTGAAACTGGTGCCATCCTAAAAATTCATTCCAAGTGGATATGCCTTGCGAACCCACTGACTGCAATTCGTAAATTGCAATATGTGCCCTTAAGTAAATAACTAAAGGAGCTAATTAGCAAATTTTCTGAATTAGTCGATTATGCATTTTGATTTCTCGTGCAAGTAATGTCCGCCTCGTAGTAATCCAGCTCCATGACTAGAATTATGCTATCTACCGCAGGCAGTTATTAAAAATTCTGTATGGTAAAAAAAAACACATCTGGTATATAAAAAACTTTCACGACTGGGCATGGCACTGAGTATGTGCTGGCTACCATCTTGAGGAGCCTAAAACTTAAACTGTGTGTTTGCCTGAACAAATAACTTTGGCACATGGTTATTATGAAAGTTGGGTGTCACAGGATAGGAGTTAGGCGTCACACGGATGGTCGCATTCTAGCCTACGCCACCGGTGGGTCTCAAGTTTGACGTGATGCCCTTCGGCCTTCGTTCCATTCCAACCCCGTCCATAATTTCTGGAAGCATTGTGCGCACTTGGGCACTGTGTGTTAGCGACAAATGGATATAGGCGATTCCTCAATAACAACAAAGTAAAGCAGCTGAAGATTCTTTATACAAGTGATCTACAGGTACCTAAAAGCCAGGGCGCTGTCAATAGCGACCTATGTAAGGACACACACATGTAACCATGTTAACTGTGATACGAGTTACATTATACAAAGCAAGCTCGTTTCTTCATCATCGGCGAACTATCAGAGCAGGAAAACGCTTGGGCGAAGTCTCGGACGTACGCCAGCACTGCGTTAGCGTCTTCCATGATAACTCGGGGCTCTCGGGTCTCGCCGAAGAAGCATGTGAAGAACAGGTGGCGGTCGTAAAAGAACTGCGCGTGCGACAGGTTCCAGTCGCTCCAGGAGAGGCGACGCTCGTGCCAACTTGCCTGCGGAACGCCCATGGCTCGCAACACAGACCTCAGGGCCAGCAAAGGGACAATGTCGAAAGGGCGTCCCCCAATGCTCGCCGTGACGCTAGCGTTGGGAGCACTACGAACGCTAGTAGCGTTAGCGTCACTTCTGCCGTCGTCGCGGAAGGAAGCGCATTCGTGCAGTTTGCTGAACGCTTTCGAACCTCCGCTACGCTTGAGGAACGACTTCTCCACGGCCGCCCAGAGAAGCTGCGCGAACGATGTGCCCATGACGGGCATGTTGCTGACCACTGCGCTAGCAGCGGGGCTGTCGTAGTCCATGTAAGGGTAGAAGACGGGAGACGGAATGACGCGGAGATCAAGCATTGTCGCGGGGCGGCGTAGGTCGATGCCGTGTGGTATTTCAAGTAGAGCCAGCGCCCGAGTCAACAGGAATTCGTGCTCCAGGCCGGAGAAGTAGGCGAGTCCGAAATCCTCGGACGTCGGCAGCACGTTGGAAGCACCGGGAAAGATGACTTCTCTCGGTGGCGGAACGAGGGTCACTCCCGTTAGTAGGCTCAAGGCTCTGGATTTTTCGAGAACACTCAAGTCGCTGTCTGACACGTCGGCAACGACAGCGTCGAGGACGGATCGGAAGGTAGCGTTCACTCGTGCTGTTCGCTCGGGGTTCGCGAATATCCGGGCGTAAGTGAACTGCCAAGTGGTCTGCAGTTTTTTTACGCTGTTGCGCAAACACGCCGAGGACACGGACGAGGGCGGCATTATTTCCCACCTAATGTCGAAGCCCGCGTACGCGCATGCTACGGTGTAGGCCAGCAGGTAGGCAAACGCCGCGGGCCAGTGCTCCGTGCTCAGGAGGGTCTTAAAGATGGCAGCGACTTGAACCCGGCCGCGAACCTGCAGCTCGGTTACGTTGGCGACGTCGGGCCAGCCGAAGTGAGTCATGTCCTTGACCCATCGCTCGCTCGTGTAAGACGGAACCAAGTCTCCAATTCGGTCTATTCGTAACGCCTCGAACTCGGATTCCGCTGAGTATTTGCCGCGCAATTTGCTGTCCAAGGCGATTACGTCAGCACTCGAGACGCTAGTGTTGAACTTCGCGTTGAACTTGTCGACGACTGTGTCAATTGCGAAGTCAAACAGCTCTTGCTGGTTCTTGTTCAGCTGTATGGCGTACGGCATAAGTTGGAAGTATGGCAGATCACCGCTAGGTTTCTCAACGACGAGCAGCGACTCCGTGGAGAACTTCAGGCTTACATGGAGGAAGTAGTTCAGTATTTCCCCTGCCGTCATGACTTGCTTGAGCCCGGCGGTTTCGGCGAGGCCCACAGCAAGCTTCTCAGCGAGGGACCTCGGGTGCCTCAGCGTCCGGAGGCAAGAACGGAACAGCTGGCCCAAGAACTTGGCGTACTCGTCTCTGTGCAGAGTCGTCCCAAGGATGAAGTCGCGTTCGACGACTTCGTGCACGTTGAACGGGCGGTCTTCACCGGCGCCTCGAAAGCCTCTCGCGCACACGTAGCTCGCGAAATCGTCACAGGGCTGTAAGCTCCAGTCCACGTACCTCGCCAGGTGGCTGGCCTCGTCCGGACAGCAGAACGGCGGGTGGTCCTCCCTGCGGCTTTCTCGCTTCATCATTCCTGAACTTATTAGAGCCAGGGCCCAGAGGGCGGTCACCGTGGCCAGCACGAAGCAAAGCATTATCAAGGGAGATCGCGACAGCAGGTTCGGGGGTGACGGCGTTGCGAGAACACCAGGCGGTAGCTTTTTGGAGGGTTCAACGTTCCCCGCGGCGTGTTTGTGGAGTTTCTCAGCGAGGAACGCAAGACGGGTTGATGGCGGGTAGTGGCGGCCTCCGATGGATGACGACGTTGGTGCGGCTTGTGGGCCGGTGCGCCTCTCGCCGCTCGCATGGGCGAAGCCGGGATCACGCCGTTTGCCCGAGCGCAGCCGCTCACTCGCCGGCGTAGACGCCTCAGCACTCTGGATGCTTGGCGCGCTGGCGGAGATATATGCATCTGTGGTCACGGCACTCGCAGTGCCTGCCGTGACTCCTGCGAGAGAGTAGGTGCTGCTCCAGTTTGTTTTGGCAGTTTCCTGCGAAGCTTCGAGCTCTTCTGGCTTCATAGGGTTGTTGTATCCTACCAAGCGCCGAGGGAAAGCTTCTTCTTGTTCCTCCTCTTCGCGAGGATGCGGAGCTTTGATGATGATGTCCTTAAAGACGTTAGCACATACCCACTGTTACGTTTCGCCTACAACGCGCGGTAATGCCGGCGCGGATGCAACGGACGCCGGGGCTTCGTTCAAAGCGGCGGACATTTTGGCCCGTTCGACGCCGCCGCAACGCCTCCCCGCCAAGCGTGTCCAAGCGTGTTTCAGTGCCACGTGTCTTCGTGTGTGCGTGTGTGTGTGTGTGCCCACGCTTGTCAAAGCGCGGCAGCCGGGGAGCGGAGCTCCCCAAGTGAGGAGCCAGCAGGTCTGTCCGTCGGCGGGTTGGCGATGCGTCACTACACTCGGCTCAACATGTCTCTCGGCTCGACCGTGCGCGCCGTCGTGGGCTCATGCTCCGCCGTGTCGTGGGCTCATCCCGTGACCTTCCTTCTGGCCCGCGACGCCGAGAGTATAAGAGCAGCTGCCCCCGGACGCCAGGAGAGAGGCTCCGATTTGTACTGTTGAGTTACGTGCTCTCCCGTCTCTCCACTTCGGTCGACCTGACCGGCCGCTCTTTTGCTATGTTAGAATAAACAAGTTGTTCTGTTACCAGTCTTCTCATGCTTTGCCGGGACCTTCGGATGCTTCCAGTGCCCCAGGCCGCCAGGCCAACGCTACCCTTGGGGCTTGCGACCCATTTGCAATAACGGGCGTCAGCACCGAGACCCCAACAACTGGTTGCCAGCGGTGAGATCGCGACAACGGAGGCCAGCAGCGAAGAGATGCGGTTGACTGTATGCTGAGCAGCACAACGACCATCCGGGAGCAGTGCAACGAGCCCTGTGTGATGACTGGTTGCCTGCAGCGGAACGACTGCGCTGAATTCTTGGCTGCGAGGTTTGGTGAGTGCGGGACTTTCTTCTTCTGAGTTTTGCCAGGCTTTTGTTAGTGTCAGAAACAGAGCTGGTAATTGTGGTTGTCGTTGCTGCCGGGTTAGTTTGCGGCAAGACAATAGTAGGCAGTAGAGAAAGCAGCATTCAGAGCAGCCATGGATTTGAAGTCGTTGCGCAAACCGATATTGCTGGAGCTTGCAAGAGAGTTGGGTCTGGATGTCTCAGACAAACTCAGAAAACCAGAACTGCTAAGGGCTATTCTTGAGTTAGAAGCTGAGGATGACGAGCTGTCGGAATGCCTTGAGACCATTGAGGAGAGGGAGCGTGAACTTAAAGAACAGAAAGAGAAAGATGAGCGTGAACTTAAAGAACAGAAAGAGAAAGATGAGCGTGAACGAAAAGAACAGAAAGAAAAAGAAGAGCGCGAACACGCTTTGGAAATGAAGCGTCTCGAGTTAGAGATGGAACGCGCTCGTAATAGAAGTCAGGCACACGGTGCAGGAGAACGAGTATTGTTCAAAATGACTGACCTGATGCGGCCGTTTAAGCTTGGAGAGGACATTGGTTTGTTCCTGGTTAACTTTGAGCGAACGTGCGAGAAGCAGGGGTTCTCTCGGGAAACGTGGCCACAGCGCTTGCTCACTTTGCTACCTGGCGAGGCGGCCGACGTAGTCGCTCGCTTGGAGAGAGAGGAGGCAGAGGATTTCGACAAAGTGAAATCGAGTCTGCTAAAAAAGTACCGGCTGTCAGCGGAGGCGTTCCGTCGGAAGTTTCGGGAAAATGAAAAAGGCAAAAGTGAGTCATATACAGAGTTTGCGTACAGGCTTATGTCAAACATGCAGGAGTGGCTCAAAGAAGAGAAAGCGTTTGGTGACCACGAGAAAGTTCTGCAGTGTTTCGGGCTAGAACAGTTTTATAGTCGGTTACCTGAGAACGTGCGGTACTGGGTCTTGGATAGGCCAGACGTTAGTACGGTGGCTCGAGCCGCTGAGCTAGCCGAGGAGTTTGTGACGCGTCGGGCTCGTGGAGCTAAGGACGGTCAAAAGGGTGAATTTGGCTCCAAGTTTGAGAGGCCAAAGTTCACGCCCATGAGAGCAAAGGGGGACACACGTAGTTCGGATGCGAGTGAAAGCAGTCCGACCGAACGTACGGAGACGGCGGCAACCGAAGCCGAACGCAGAAAGCGGTTCGAGACGAGGCAAGCGCGCGTTTGTTATACGTGCCAGAAGCCGGGTCACTTTTCGGCGCAGTGTCCAGAAACAAAACCAAAAGTCGTGTTTTTGTCATTATGCAGCACTGACGAGAACATCAAGCTTCTCGAGCCTTACATGCGAGACCTCCTCGTGAACGGGAAAGAGTGCCGAGTGCTTCGCGATTCCGCAGCTACAATGGATGTAGTTCACCCCTCTTACGTAGAACCCGATATGTTCACGGGCGAGTGCGCATGGATCAAGCAAGCAGTGGAAGCTCATAGCGTGTGTCTGCCGGTAGCAAAAGTGCTTATTGAAGGACCTTTCGGAGCACTTGAGACGGAGGCCGCAGTGTCATCTATGCTGCCCCCCCAGTACCCGTACTTATTTTCGAACAGGTCCGATCACCTCCTGCGCGAGAAGGGGCTTTTGTTTGGTGAGGCTAGCGTTCAGGCCTTAACCAGATCGAAGGTTCGGGAGCTCGCTGCAAAGGCGGTAGTTGCGGGGCCGACGTTGTTGAACGATGAGAAAGGGTCAGAGGCGCAGCAAGCTGGTATTCAGAGCACGCCCGAACGGGATAAAATTGAGCCTGTAGCGTTAAAGGCACCAGATACTGGAGAGGAAATTCCCGATGCGGGAAAGTTAGAAGAGCTTCCGGTCGAGCTTCCGGGACTAGGCTCAGTGACGAACAGGAAAGACACCGATCAAGTCATTAGTGACTTAATAAGTAAAGCATCGCTGTCGCCTGAGCAGAAAACCGAACTACACCAGCTCTTACAAGAGTTTCAAGGTCTGTTCTCTGAGAGGCCTGGTAGGACTTCTGTCCTTACTCATGACATAGAACTTACCTCCCCAGAACCAGTACGATCCAAGGCGTACCGCGTGTCACCCCGCCAGAGCGATATTATGGAGGCTGAGGTAAAGAAAATGCTACAGCTCGGTGTTATTGAGGCGGGTGAGAGTGATTATACCTCCCCTTTGATTTTAGTTGAGGTACCGGGCAAGGAACCTCGTCCTTGCGTCGACTACCGCAGGCTTAATTCCATCACTAAGGATCAAATTTATCCGATCCCTAACATCGAGGAGCGCCTTGAGAGAGTGAGTAGCGCTCAGTTTATTTCCACCCTAGATCTTGTCAGGGGTTATTGGCAGGTTCCACTTACAGAAGAGGCTAGTAGGTATGCGGCGTTCATTTCACCAATGGGGACATTCCGTCCTAAAGTTTTGAGTTTTGGTTTGAAGAACGCGCCATACTGCTTTTCAAGCCTCATGGATAAAGTGTTGCGGGGACAGCAAGAATTCGCTTTACCGTATCTAGACGACGTAGCGATATTCTCCGCATCCTGGCCTGAGCATATGGCGCACTTGCGGGCAGTGCTAACCCGCCTGCGCGATGCGGGCTTGACAGTCAAGGCTCCCAAGTGCCAGTTAGCACAGGCCGAGGTTGTCTACCTCGGACACGTGATTGGTCGGGGTCGTCGCCGCCCCTCTGAAATAAAGGTGGCCGCTGTGCGAGACTTCCCGCAACCGCGCACGAAGACCGATATTCGGTCGTTCTTAGGTGTCGCCGGCTACTATCAGAGGTACATCCCCAGGTACTCTGATATCGCGGCTCCCCTAACGGATGCTCTAAGAAAGACAGAGCCGCAAACAGTCGTCTGGGACGAGACAAAGGAAAGAGCTTTTAGCGCCCTAAAGAGCGCCCTAACAAGCCAGCCTGTGCTACGATCGCCCGACTACACAAAAGGGTTCGTTGTTCAGTGTGATGCTAGTGAGCGAGGCATGGGCGTTGTACTGTGCCAACGGGAAAATGGAGAAGTAGAACACCCCGTCCTGTATGCTAGTCGTAAGCTGACGAGTCGTGAGCAGGCGTATAGCGCCACCGAGAAAGAGTGTGCGTGTATCGTGTGGGCCGTTCAGAAATTGTCATGTTACCTAGCTGGCTCGAGGTTTATCATTGAGACGGATCACTGCCCCCTCCAATGGCTGCAGACCATCTCTCCCAAAAATGGCCGCCTCCTGCGCTGGAGCCTCGCTTTGCAACAATATTCCTTTGAGGTGCGTTACAAAAAGGGGAGTCTCAACGGTAACGCCGATGGCTTAAGTCGAAGCCCCTAACGTGGGAATCAGCCTCAAAATTGCTTGTTACTGATGTTTTTCTTCCTGAGGCAGGATTTTTAACCTATTGCTTTCGTGTAGTGTTTCAAAGTGATGATGTGCTTTCTAGTGCAATTTTCCGATTTGTGGACGCGTTCTGAGTGCTGCTAAACTACTGTAAGGAACTAGGCAGCAGTATAAAAGGGGAAAGAGCCTGGCAGGGCTTAGTGAGGGTTGTGCCGTGCTTGCTGACTGAGCGGTTGACTTTCGGCGTAGTTCTAACGCTTGCCGGAAACGAGAACAAAAATGTCAACTCTCCCGAAGTCACTTTGCAGTGTCCTGTGTGAACCTGAACGTGAGAACGAGGCCTTCTCTGTGCGCTGCGCTCAAGAAACGCCAAAGGACGCCCGACTTCGGTTATGAGCATCATCGAGCGACATCCCTCCGGACAGCGGATGCAGTCCCCTGACCATCGGGATCTCCTTCCCCCGGCGGGGCGGTCTGTTACGTTTCGCCTACAACGCGCGGTAATGCCGGCGCGGATGCAACGGACGCCGGGGCTTCGTTCAAAGCGGCGGACATTTTGGCCCGTTCGACGCCGCCGCAACGCCTCCTCGCCAAGCGTGTCCAAGCGTGTTTCAGTGCCACGTGTCTTCGTGTGTGCGTGTGTGTGTGTGTGCCCACGCTTGTCAAAGCGCGGCAGCCGGGGAGCGGAGCTCCCCAAGTGAGGAGCCAGCAGGTCTGTCCGTCGGCGGGTTGGCGATGCGTCACTACACTCGGCTCAACATGTCTCTCGGCTCGACCGTGCGCGCCGTCGTGGGCTCATGCTCCGCCGTGTCGTGGGCTCATCCCGTGACCTTCCTTCTGGCCCGCGACGCCGAGAGTATAAGAGCAGCTGCCCCCGGACGCCAGGAGAGAGGCTCCGATTTGTACTGTTGAGTTACGTGCTCTCCCGTCTCTCCACTTCGGTCGACCTGACCGGCCGCTCTTTTGCTATGTTAGAATAAACTAGTTGTTCTGTTACCAGTCTTCTCATGCTTTGCCGGGACCTTCGGATGCTTCCAGTGCCCCAGGCCGCCAGGCCAACGCTACCCTTGGGGCTTGCGACCCATTTGCAATAACGGGCGTCAGCACCGAGACCCCAACACCACTCAGGGGAATTGGCTTTATTCATGGATTGGGGTTATTGTTGACCAGAGTGGTTGTGGCACGTGTGCATGCATAATGGGGGTTGGCCATGAATCGGATGGTTAAATTGAGCGGATAAAAGCAGGGAATTAACCATTTGAATATTTCAACTTCAAAAGTTACAGTGACATTTTACTTCGTGAACGAGGGTGACGCGCCAGCGTATGGGTGCTATAGCGCACACGACACTATTGGCCCTCGGTGAGCCTAAACGCCTACGCTGTCCGCATCGCAGATTGTATTCAAGACGCAGCTCGCGCCGCCGCGCCATACGCAGCAGCAGCCGGAGTAGGACGCCCCCTTGTAAACATTCGCTTACTAACTAAATTAACTAGCATGTCGTCCACGCACACAGGCAAACATGAACACTTCACACTCCATGACCGGGGACCCTCGCTGTCAAAACGCCGGCGTGAGGAATCGCGGCAGCAGCAGCGAGCGAAGTGGCGCTTCAACGCAAACTGAGGGGTGAGAGCGTAGCGAACGCAAAGCTACGAGCCGTTGGCCCACATAGACTGTCGCCCCAAAGAAGATCGCTTTCAAGATCAAGCCCGTGCGAACGCGCGCGGCCGAAGTAGACGCCCCGCCTCCCTCCCATCCCCCGCTGCCATTTTCGCAACGGAATACGGCGCGCTTCCTCCCTTGCGCGTGCGAGATTGAGCCACCATCGTCAGCTTGGCGTTGCATGCTTTCACTCGCACACACAGGGTACGGCGCGTGAGGACAATGTTATCCGATTACGTGTGTATCGCAAGCAAAACCTGTAGCAACTGCCAGAAGAGGTGAAACCGGCGCGCCTCTGTCTACCTTCGTCCTCCGCGACGCTTCGCCTCACTTGTCCTTCCCGTCTTCGCTCAACGTTACCTGCACTCTCCTCTAGGTGGCGCAACTTTGCCGCGCGTTCAGTTAATTGGAAGCAAAGAATGGAAACAAAAAGGATTATAGAGATTTACAAGAACAAGAAGAATGAAATTAGAAGGGAAAATCTGTACGATAACACAAAGGGCTGTGCCTTGCTATTGGAGGCTCGAGCCGGTTGCCTGAAGACAAAAACATACCGGAGCAAATATTCGGAAATAGATGAAGCATGCATATGCTGCAGCAAAAGTCCGGAGACCACTCAGCACATCCTAATGGAATGCGAGGAGATTCACCCAGTGAGAATCGTGTGCAATGTACACCTTCCAGAAGCGCTTGGGTGTAAACGGAAGCGTCAACCGGTCTGCAGTCGAGATAAGCAAGATACGTTTAGAGTATTGGTGAAAAGAAAGCAGGGAAGAGATTAGTACGACCGGATCTCTTACAGTCATGGCTAGCGGTACAAGGTAGATTTTGAAGGAAAAAATGCACCGTGGAAATGAACCCTAACAGTATTAAGGAGATGTATACAAAACATGTATAGCATACCTGCTTAAATCAAGCAGGCTAGGTGACTATTTTTCACCGCCCCGTTTCAAAGGGGATGCCTTTAAATCATCATCATCATCGTCATCATCGTCATCATCTTCATCATCTCGTTCTCCTTCGTACTTTCCCCGGTTCGATTTTCTTCACCTCCAGGCGACTTCCTCGTTCGCTTGCTTCGCGGCTTCAGACAGACACCGCCGATTTGAAGAGGTGGACAGTTAGTTACGTTGGTGCGTAAAATTAAAATTTTTGTGAGAAGAAAAGTAGAGTATTAAAAACATGATCACAAGAAAACCATCAAATAAAACCAAAAAATAATAAATAAATAAATAAAATAAATAAGTGTAGGAAGAACTATGGTGGGGAGGGGGGGGACGATCAGTCTAGCACGGTAATCGCTTAGATTCCATAAAGTAATTTTGGATTGCAAAGCAAGCGTTTCTCTGTGTAAGCCCAGCAATAGAGGCTCCGAACGACACTATTACAGGCGCAGATAAATCTAGGCCAATATTGCGAAGCGGAGTTTCCAGTAATATTTTTCTGCGCTCTATCGTTACAGATCAGGATTACGATCATATTGCTGCTTATACATCCGGAGTGCTGCAAAGAACAATATACAAGGTGCTTCATAAAATTACATAAGGCACAAACACAATTTCAAAATTTCCGCCCTCTATGCAAACCTGCGAACTGCCCAATGTGCTTGCGGCACTTGAATATCCAATAAACACTTACGCAAGTGGTTGTATTTTATCCCTGTCTTTTTCACTCTGGTTAACAGTTGCTTGCGGTAAGGTGAACGGGTTTTCTGGCCAACTCTCGCCCACATTACGTGGGACTGCCAGAACAGGCCACCCAAAATTAATACACCAAAAATAGCCGGCAAACTTTCCGGAAGGGAGCAGTGGGAGACTTGGCTCGCCAGCGAGGATCGGGAGATGCAACTAGCGCTCCTCGACCAAGTACGGCGGACCGCTCAAGCCAGTGGGACCCTGTACTAGGGGCTCCACCCACTCGCTTTCTGCATTTTTTTTTTAAATAAACGTTTTGATATATATATATATATATATTAGCGAAAATAAATTAACGCAACGGCTACAGGATGGAACTGCTTGTCTGGCAAGCACCACCTGCATGCGTCCAGCATTCCCTAAAAATTGTGCAGAGAATGCCCATGTTAAAATCTATGTGCACCGCAACTTTCTGGTGATGGCTATACTATGCTATATAAAGCTTGGTGCGGTCATCTTCCAAAGCGTGTTTTGAAGTTTCTGCGTAACATTTTTATTATGTTTAGTAATAGCTGTAGTAAATTTTTAGTCATTTGGTCACGAGCATTTGAGCTATTTGATGAAGAACATGTGATTTATAAGTTCAGGTGTCTCGTCGCATGATTCCATGGGTTATTCTTCTCATTGGGAAGACGGCATATGCAGAACAATGTGAAGAGGTCTCTAAGGGGTAAAATATATGAAAGCGCACTCCTGACCTTAATTAACTGCTGCTAAACATACTGAATACTATACTTATCGCAGTTATGTGTTGATTTATTTGTTTATATCGAAGCATTGCTCCTATATATTCTTGTATTTGCTTCTGGTTATATGTAGCTCACAAAACTCGCAGTCTCGCGCGAAAGGCGAAGCATCGATTTCATCAGCAAATTAGTAGACAGCGATACGAAGTAAATATGGTAGTGTTATCGACCGTACAAACTCGTTAACACTCGCCTACTGACTTAATTAACAAGCATGGTGTCACGCGCACGCAAGCAAACATGAACAGATCTCACTTGATGATCGCGGAAACTCGCTGTCCAAACGTTGGAGTGAGGAAGCGCGGCATCAGTAGCGAGCGAAACAACAACAACAACAACAACAACAACAACAACAACAACAACAACAACAACAACAACAACAACATATTTTTGATTTCTCATCATTTCCATCTGCCATAGCCTGCGATTTCGCCTGGCAGACCACTACAGGATTCACCACAAAGCTATATCTTTCACCGCGACCTCCCCTCCGGCATCTGTACAGCACTCACAGACTGCGAAGTTGTGATGACATGGGATATAACTGCGCAAGTCAGACCGCTCGTCAAAAGTTTCGGCTTGGCACTGCAGCCTTTGCCAACAAAGTGCATGCGCTGTGCAAGCCGGCAACAACCTGTCCGTTTAATTTTTTTACTTACTTGTTTATATACGACACAACGAATGCCCTTTTTGAGAGGGCACTGAACGGAAGGACAGTGACACGTTATACGCATGTAGTGAAAACAGCACTGTAGAAGTTAGAACGCTAAACAAAAACGACACTTTGCTTTTCGTTTGAGAGCTTTGACTGTAGTCAGCTTTCGCTGCCATTCCATTTTCACAGAGTGGAATGGTTGTCATTTCTTGCGTTGCGAGTCTGGCGTCGTTGCTTGTTCGGAGGTGCCCGGGCTCGCGATTGTCGTTTTCGTACAACATCGCGGGAACGTTCTTCGTCGGTGGTCGTTTAGCGCCGGCGCCGTTTACATTCTCGTTGCTGTTCCCACCGGCACTCCTCGTACGCATGTTGTTCTTAGGTTGTATGAACTATACGGACTATACGTGTCCGAACCATCGATAACGCAGCTGTTTTTATCGCGGATACCTCTCCTGCTTATATACTGCGATAACCTTGACGTTACGCTATTGTTCACGGCGAGCGTTCTGACATGTTCCGCATTTTGACATCTGCGCCGCCGCACGGCACTCGTATGGGTTTGTTAGAAATCGCGTAGTCCATTCCTGCTGCCGGACGCCGAAAAAAATCTACGGACCTATCTACGAACCATATACGGACCTATTTTAGGCCCCTTTACAGCCATGCTTCCTTCTTTGTTACCATCAATCTTACATCTTTCGTTTGACGCTGTTTGCCCAGAAGTGGCCCTTGTGCCACTAAAATCCATTAATCACTCAAACAATCTATTAATATCATGTTTTCCGGTAACCGAACTATGTCCGGAGGAGAGAAGCCACTGTCAAGCTGATGTAGCCTTTAACTTCTCGTTGAGTTTTCTGTGTTTGGACATGGTTGGCTGTCAGAAAAAATCAATAAAATAAAATGGCACACTGAGCGAAACGGTGAATGTCTTACTGGGCGTGACACTGAGCTGGACATCACAGCTGTCACTGCTGCACATTTCGGCCGACAGGGCGCACATTTAATTTTTGTTTGTTTGGTAATTTGCGCAAGTTACCGAAACAGCAGATGCTGTGTCGACTGCCCCGTCAACCGAACTGAATATGACACACTGTCACTGGTGTGAAGACGAAGATGGAGGTTGCCCTCCGCAGGTCAGCGTTAAGTTTATATTGTCGAAGCGAAGCTACACATCTTACGTGACAGGGTCGACAACTGTTGGTAAGTTGTATATGCTTACCGCTGCTCCAACTTTGCTAAGAATATCTTCACGAACGCTTCGAATCGCTGCTGTTATGTTCAATTTTACTGGCATGGAATCGAAAAAGAAACCACCGAGTTCTTTCTGTAAAATATAGCGAGATAAACAAGACATCGTCTTACTAGTAGTTACGCTGGTACGTCCAAACACATGGACAATTTAAAAAACAAGGAACGCAGGAAGCAAAGAATAACGTACTACTACCGCAACCAAAACCGTACCTTCGACAATGAGGCAGCAGTTGAGTCCTCGTCATCTGCCATAGCTACAACAAGCAAGCAAAGCAAAGCAAGCAGCCAACTGACCGGCCGACAAACAAACAAACAAACAAACAAACAAACAAACAAACAAACAAACAAACAAACAAACAAACAAACAAACAAACAAACAAACAAACAAACAAACAAACAAACAAAAATGCATCAACAACACGACAAAACTTCCCAGAAAAGGAGGGCACTGGCCAGCAATAGTTTCGAGATCAGAGTATCAGAAAAAACTAACACTTTTAGCACAGTTCCGCACCGGGGCATTGCTTCAATACATTGCGTTGGTCGAACACGCACATGGAGGACGCGCCACTTGAGTTCACCTGGTAATTCCCACCGTACGAAGAAAGAGAACTTTGTGGTAACACTGGTCTCTAAACGTTTCCTCGCGAGTATTGCTACATTGGGGTGAACTGTCAGCCATTGCCAGACATAGGAATGACAGGTGCATGTAAGCCAGAAATGTGTCATTTTGCCCAGACAGTAAGCGAACCTGCATAGTTCTTCCGGGTGGTGAGACGCCAAAGAAACTTCTCAAGTCGATAAAAAAAAAGAAAAAGAGAGAAAGAAACTCTGGAATTTGGGGCACGACAGACTGGAGTGTAAAGAAGGGGCTAGACAGCGTGGCCCTAGAGGCATTACGATGAGCCCCCTTTCTCGACTTTGATTGGCCACATCTTAATACAAAAACACCGATACACAGAGATTACACCAGGAGGACAGAATACATTTACTCTGCGCAACTAACCGGAAGGTGAGACACAAACATCAGGCAAAACGCCAACGATGCTTAATTAACATCATCAAGCACAGCTATAAAGGACAGCACCAGCGGCAGCACCATCGACAGCACCAGCGGGCACGGCGCAAGCGTAGGGAGCAGTGCATTCACTATGCGACTGTTTTTTCTTGTTCAGGTCAGTCATTATAATTCAATCCGCAGTGATGATCATTGCTTGATGATTTTGCCGTGCCCACGTAGATGTGTACGTATTTGTTATGAGTGCTTCTGGGTACGCAAACTTCTTGTGTGCGGAGATGTTGAGGAAAATCCGGGACCCACAGTGGAAGAAATGTTTCAAACTATTATTAATGGGCAGCAAGCTATCGGTTCTGACTTCGCTGAGATCAAACGTCGCCTGGACAAGACAGATTCAGCCATAAAATCTTTTTGTAAGCGATTAATAAACTTAGAAGACAAGGTCAAAGAGTTGCAAATTAAGAGTTATGTCGTGGATGAATTGAATGCATCTGTGACTAGTATACATGGCGCACTCAGGTCCCAGCAAGCAAAACTAGTTGACCTCGAGGATCGAAGCCGCAGGAGTAATCTTGTTGTGTTCGGCATTCCAGGAGAACCCAACGAATCCGAAGCTTTCTTGCACAACAAAGTCATTAAAAATGTCTTCGAGCAAAAATAGGAAAATTGGAAGTAAAGTGCGTATCAATCGCTAGAATCCATAGACTAGGAAAACCTTTCGAAAAGCGGCCTATAATACTTTGCTTTCAAGATTATAACGAAAAGGAGGCAGTCTTGAGAAACGCTAAAGAATTGAAAGGAACTAGCATAAGTCTTCAAAATGACTACTGCGCAGAAACGCTGCGAAAAAGGAAATTGCTCTGGGACGGTGCGAAGCAAGATAAGCATTTGGGCAAGAAGGTATCGCTCCTACAGGATAAGATCCGCATTGACAAACAATTGTATTATTTGGACGACACTTCTAACTTGCGCAAGGCCGTGTCGAAGACGAACACCCTTAGCTCAACAAGTTAGCGACTAAAGGAGCGTGAGTTTCGTCTGCTTGTATTTAGCGCTCGGAGCATTGTCTATAAGATAGAAAAATTGGAAACGCTTCTTTTGTCACATAATCCTAAAATATGTTATAACTTAAACTTTGCCTCATGATCATGTTGATCAGTTGTGATCAAGTTGTGCCACCGGGCTACAGGCTGTACAGGCGTGATAGAGGTTCCCGTGGTGGTGGCGTTGCGGTGATAACAAAGGATAATATTGAAGTTACTGCTGCTGACCAAGTCTGTGATCATGAAAGTCTATTTCTAAGGGTGTCACTACAAGGTGACACGTTTTTTGTCTGCGCTGTTTACCGTCCTCCGAATGCTGATGACTTGTTTTTGAGCAGGCTATGTGATCACCTGCTAAAATTCCGGGACAAAAACCTAATTATATCTGGAGATTTTAACCTGTCATCCATTGGTTGGAATAACATGCAGTATGGATACTCTGTAGTGGCTGACGCTCTAATTGATCTAATGCTTACTTTAAATCTTGATCAGATTGTGAGAGCTTACACCCGTGGAAATGCAATTCTGGATCTCCTATTTATTTATGAAAAAATTAGCTCGGGAACAGTACAGGTAGAACCTGGAATTTCTGACCATAACCTGATATATTTCTGCTGGACTAGATATACGAAGATGCAAAAGGAAATAAATTCCTCCAGCCACAGTAAAAGACTATAATAGAGCCGATGACCTAGCAGTTATCGATTATATAGAAGAGCATCATGTCGTTAGCACCAACAACGTTGAAAGTTTGTGGCAACAGTTTTATTCTGCAGTTACGTTCTGCATTCAACATTTCATACCGTCAAAAAGACTGCAAGGGCAGCGTACATACCCCTGGATTAGTCGGGAGATAATACAAACCAAAAGAAAAATTAAGCGTCTGAGAAGGAAGCACAAAACATTCACTCCAAAATTTATGGAGCTAAAGCATGATCTGTAAAGTAAAGTAAAACAAGCAAGAAGAAACTATTTTAGCAACACTATTGCCGACTTCATTAAAAGTGATCCTAGAAAGTTCTGGCGCTACCTCAGTCAAAATAAAAAGGAGATTAAGAAACTCAAAGTTGATGATAAAATTCTGGATAACCCAACTTCTATTGCAGAGAAGTTTAATCAGTACTTTCAATCTGTTTTTTAACACATGACGAATATAACCTGCCGAATGTCTCTCATGTATTAGAAAACGAGTTTAATATAACTAGTGAGGGGGTTCTTGCCATGCTTTTGAAGCTAGATAATAAGAAATCCACTGACCCTGACGGACTGTCAAATGTATTTTTAAGGTGTTACGCTCAACAAATCTCAAATTTTATGACCGCAATGTTTAACTCTTCAATAACTTCTGGTGTCGTACCAGCTGACCGGCGTATAGCCCGTGTGGCGCCTGTCCATAAAGCCGGTGACCGGCTACTTTCTAAATATTACCGTCTTGTTTTTGTTACTAGTAGTTGTTGCAAGCTTTTGGAACACATAGTCGTGAGTTTTATTCAGGAATTCGTTATTAAAAACAATATTTTGTCTCCCCATCAGCACGGCTTTCGAAAGAGTCTATCTACAACGACACAGCTTATTTCGACTGTACACGAGAAATCGAGTGTACTTGACCAGTCCGGTTAAATTGAAATTCTGTTTTTAGACTTATCGAAAGCCTTCGATAGAGTGCCTCATGGAAAATTATTGTATAAATTAGAGTGTATAGGGTTACCTTTGTACATTATTCAGTGGATTGCCTCGTACCTAGCCGATAGAAAACAGTTTGTGGAAATTGATCATTGTCCGTCTAGTGCGCTGTCTGTTACCTCGGGCGTTCCACAGGGGAGTGTTTTAGGTCCGCTACTGTTTGTTCTTTATGTTAATGATTTGGTGGACGTAGTGCCTCACGATGTATCCATAAGAATGTTTGCTGATGATTGTACTGTTTTTAGGAAAATATCATCCACAAATGATCATTTCTTGTTGCAAAAAGCTCTTTTAGCAATCGATGATTGGTGTATGCGTTGGGGTATGGCGCTGAATTCGGAGAAAACTGTACTTTTACGTGTCACAAATAAAAAAAAAATGTCCTAGTTCTTTTTCTTATGAGCTCAATAAGCAGCCTGTATTAGAAGTTTCCCAATATAAGTACTTAGGCGTGACTCTAACTAATACGCTTGCTTGGTCAGAGCAAATATTGGACATTTCTTCATCAGCCCTGGGGAAGCTGTGGTTCATTTAAAGAAAACTTAAACACGCTCCAGTTAGTACCAAAATGTTAGCTTACAATACATGTATTCGGTCAAAACTAGAGTATGCTGCTGAAGTTTGGGATCCTCATTATAAGACGGATGTTATGCAACTCGAAAGAGTCCAAAGAAAGGCAATAAGATTTATTTTTGGTAGATACAGAAGGCACGACTCGGCCATCCTTATTGATGCAGAAGTACAATGTGCCGACTCTAGAGGCTCGCCGGAAAAGTAGTCATCTTGGATTTCTTCACAATTGTCTTGCGGGGAAAACTAAATTAATACTTCCAAATTGCATAAAACCTTTAACTACAAGGACAACTAGACACAGCCATGAATACTCTTTATCGACAATTTTCGCTAGAACCGACGCACACAAGTACACTTCTTTCCCCCGAACAGTGTCCGAATGGAATTCTTTGCCCCGACAGATTTTTGAATCTGCCGACTTTATGAAGGTACTCGAGTCTCATATTGTCCGATTTTCCCTTTATTCATTACTTCTCTCCACCTTGCGGGTTTCCGCAGAACTACTACGTCAAACACTTGCCTTTGCTTCGTGTTGTCGACAAATTCGACTTCGCCCTGCCATCTGCTGGCCGCCTGGTTAGCTCAGATGGTAGAGCGGCTGCCCGGAAAGGCGGTGGTCCCGGGTTCGAGTTCCGGACCAGGCCGAATTTTTCTTCAACTCTTAGGCTCTTCTTTCAAGGAAACTGTATCGGTTTCCTTTGTAGCAATTGCTACGAACGAGTGGATGTCCGATTTTCCCTTTATTAACTCATATTGTAAACTCCGATGGTTGAACATTGCTACGGTCTTCATGTTCTGTTGATTTTTGTTGTTGTTGATCATCGTTACATTGTATGCATCCTTTGTAGCCCCTCCTGCTAGGGCCAAATTACTATAAAATAAATAAATAAATAAATAAATAAATAAATAAATAAATAAATACATTACCTCCACCCAGGAACCATATCGTAGGGATAATATAGTAGGGGATGCCCCCACCAAAATGCAAATGCAACGGAAGCACTAACAGGGGCACCACGTATTCTGAGGGAATTTTTGCGGAGTTCATCACTTCCCTCCAAACTGAAGCTCAGCCTACTTCCGCCTGCCGAGTGGCTGACTCAGGCCGCATGCACTGCGGGTCGACGGTATCTGGCAAATCGCATGCAATTCGCAATGATGCAAGCGACCAGCGAGTCTCTGAACGGAGAGGCTTGATCGCTCACTAACGCATATTAAAGTGATTCTTTCTTTCACTCTTTGCCCCTGCAATATGCGTGGGTGGCTGTGTGGTTGTCTTGCCGAGTGAACCCGGCCGATCCCGGAGACTGTGATGAAAGGTGGCGGCTTGGTGGGCCGATGCTGATACCAGTTCACATCATACGCATCCATCGAAGGCAGTTCGGAAGGGTGGCCTATTCTGAAGGCGTAGTGCAACGTTTCTCAGCAGGCCTAAACTATCACTTTATTCTGACAAACATCCACCGATGGCTCCTGCGCAGTATCTGAAGTTTACTCTCGCTCTTTTTGTAGCCCTCGTGAATGCGACAAAACTCGACGAAACGTTCCTTACTGATTGATTGGCAAGGTTTGTTGGACTCGTGCAGTGAAATGCACGCGAAGTCGCGCAATATTTATTTATTTATTTATTTATTTATTTATTTGTGAATACTGTTAGCGCTTTTTGGGCCGATGCAGGGTGGGAACAAATACATATGAATATAGTGCAAACATTAACCGCACTTCAGGTAGTACCTTCAGCCGCCAACATTACAAATGTAACAGATGCACAACACCAATAAAAAATACAGGGCTGTTAAATAGTATATGATATATAGAGTAACATTCCTAATGATGTACAAAACATACACGTCAAGCCAAATAAACAACTCTATCACCAACCAGTAAACGTGTCCATCAGAGGCGAGGTGGCGCATCAAAGAATATTCAAACAGGTTTAAGGAAGGCCACTGCGCTAAATCACCCGGCAGCTAACTCCACTCCTCAATCGATCTGGGGTAAAATGAGAACCTGTAAAGGTCCATTCGAACCACTATGAACATGCATTGGGAATTGTGGCCACTCATTAATCGTCATGATGAGCGATGCCTTAAATATTGTCCTCTGTTCAAGTTAATGCAATCGTTATTTAGCGAATAGAGGAACTTCAACCGTGCTATTTCTCCGCGCTCCGAAAGTACAGGCAATCTAAGTTCTTTTTTGCATATTAGTTACTGAGTCGGTAGATCGATACCTTGAAAGGAGAAACCTAGCCTCCCTACCCCGAACCATTTCAATTTTATCCATCTGGTACTTCTTGTACGGGCATGGTATCTGCATACTCCGGCGTTGGTCGCACAACAGATAACTATGCAGATAATCTGACTTTTGCCGATGCAAGTCTTAATTTTCTTCTTAATGTCCGAAGCTTGCTTTCTTCTGTGTTGCATATATTAAATGCACGTGGTTTTCAAACAAAGTTCTCTGTTATTCTGACGTCTAAATATTTCAAACTATTGACACATGTCGAGGTATCTCTGGCCACATTATAATCAAAGATGAATATATTCTTAATTCTTTTCGTTACCCTAACGTAACATATTTTTAAAGTTAATTTTCGTCTTCCACCTTGTACTCCAATCTGTCACTATATTTAACGCCAAATTTAATGCGATCTGATCCTCATGGTAGCTCAATTTAGTATAATCAAGGCAGTCATCTGCGAATAAGTGTACAGTTATATTGGGGGGGGGGGGGGGGCATGTATGCAATATCATTTATATAGCATAGAAATAGAATCGGGCCCAGCACTGAGTCCTGGGGAACACCTGAAGTAACAGGTAGAGTTCGCGACTTCGCACCGTTGACTTCAACAAACTGCGTTCTGTTAGAAAGATATGAATTGATTAATCTTACCGTGCTCTTGTTGACGCCAAGCTCAAGCAGCTTCCACAGAAGTTCAGTGTGCGGAACCACGTGAAATTTATGAACTTGAACGACGTATGAACTGCTTTTCTGGAGACTGCGCAAGCTGCTACGCTATGAGCCTTCAGCCCGCTTGCACACTTTAGGCGAAACCACGAAGAACGAAGGCACCGATGATGACTGCCGCTGTGATATTGGAAGTCATGGCACATGGTCGGCACGTTCGTGGACATTGAAGACTTCGGCACCAGATCAGCACGCCGAGCAATCAGCCGCGAAACAACGGACGCCATCTGACTCTGCTGCAATAAAGCGGCATATTTCAACTCTCGTTGGTTTTTGGTACTCTTTATATGATGGCGCGTGCGACAAGGGTAGACATAAAAGACACATACATACAAGCAAGTTAAGAGCTTTGCCTGAAGTCTTGCGAAGAAGCTTCTACGTGACAGAAATCCAAAGTCACTGTTTCAAGCTATCGGAAAACTTCGATCGCAGAAAGCAGATTCAAATCGTAGAGTAAGTTTGCAAAGACAATGCTACACGTACCTATAGGTGGTGGTGGTGTTTCAACAGAGGTAGAATTATCCTGGCGTGCTTGACGTGCAATTGTCCCACATACGCGTCTCTTACGCTGTCTGCATGCGTGTTTCACCCAAGCTCCATCAACTTGGTGTCAAGGAGATAGGCAATCAACAGGCGCAGAATTCTTTCCCTGACTTCTCCGGGCCCTTCCGCGAACATTACGTCCTGAAAGCCCGCGTGTTGGAATCTCCTCTTTTGATATTATATATATTGCATTACATATCTCTAAGATGCATTGGCGCAGTTAGAAGCTTCACTCTACAAATTGCTTCTTTCTGTACATTTACTCGGTGATGCGTACATTCCTTGCACAAAGATAAGTTAGCTATCACTCCGCAAAGCTTAGCTTGCCGAGGACTAATGGAAGGCATAAGAACGTTGCACGCTCCTAAAAGAAAAAAAAACATAGAAGAAAATAGTTTGGAAACCAAAACGAAGCGACAGCAATAGAGTAATAAAGAACACCAACTTCCTACGAGTGTCTTGGCTTTTCTTCTGATGACAGAAAAACAGCAAGATCGACGGTGATATGCAGGCCTAAACTGGGAGACCGAATCCTTGCACAAAATATACCTAAATGCTCCGGGGTTTCTACATCTACAACGCTAATCTGGTTTGGTCTCTGGCACGCAAGCACACGAGCACTCATACGCACAGTCCTGCACGTACAGTCACGCTGAGAAGCTTGTAAACCACGAAGCATAAAGGAACAATATATATATATATATATGTATGGAGAGAGAGAGAGAAAGAGAGAGAGAGAGAAACGTTTAATCCAAAATAAATTAAAGACAACTGTTCATAAGCTATCGCATATGGCTTTCCGGTGGGATAGGATCCCTCTTGGAAGGATCCAGTCGTTTAACTTAACGACTGAAATCTGTAGCCTATAAAGGCAGATTTGTTTTGCTATGAATAAAAAAAATGCTAGACCGGTAGGTTACTATTTAGAAACCATTTCTGCTTTCCTTTGGTAGATTAAGATATTGCTTATTAGTGGAGGAAAGGAATGCCAAACTTCGGTTTGCAAATTTCGCGTCAAAAATTGCAGGGGCAACTACGTTCCTGTAACGTCCCAAATTTTGCAACATTTTCGCTATTCTGAATGGAATCGGGCACGAATATTTTATAAAAAAGACCTTGTCATGTCGAATACTTTTCATTTCCGAAGTGAAATACAAAGTTTATGTGAAATCCGTTTGTCGGAAAAAGAAAAAAGCAAAGCTTCTGTACATTATTTGTTATGTGTATGCAATGGACCACCGGTCAGCTGAGGAGCTTGTGAATGATGGACAGCTTAGTTCAGTTATCAGCTGCATTACCACAGGGGCTCAAGTTTACTTTTGAACTTCGCAATGACAACTGTATTCAGTTTTTGGATCTTAAGATTTTCTTTTCGTCACACGACCAAGCACACTGGAGATATAGTCCAAGATACAAGAAAAGCATTTTGTCTTTCGATAGCGCACATTTAAAAATTGATAAACAGGGGCATAGCCACAACATGTCTTCATGGCGCTTTGCAAAAGTAATGTGTTCACCAAATTGAGCATAGTGTGTCTAGCCAAGTAGACAGATTGAAACATGCTGGACTTCCAGTGTCTTTCATTTCATCTGTCTGCCAGACATTACTTCAACAATTAAAACGGAGAAGGAAGTTCTCAACCAAGCGTAGTGACAAAAGACCTGTACATGTAATTCCATACCTGCATAAAGTTTCACATAATTTGAAAACGGTCGCAAACCGACACAATGTTAATCTAGTCTTTTCAGCGCCTTGTAAATTTTCAGCAATATGCAACCTACTAAACAAAACGCATCAGAAACGCATGCAATATCATACTGGACCAATCACTGGACCAATCACATCGAATGTACTTCAAATCTTGTGGATCAGATAGATTGTGCACACGTTTATATGGGTCAAACTGGCCAGTGCCTCAACGACAGGGCCAGGCAGCAGAATAATGACGTTGGAAAGGGTACGGTAGTCATTTGGCTGAACACTGCAAGAAGTGCGCATGTACATTCATGTTTGGCGACACAGCTTTCTTAAGGTAAGAATCCACAAAAACAGAACGTGAAATATTTGAAGTGCCTTTTATAAGAAAGGTAGGTGACAAGTGCGTCAGCTGTCCATCTTTGGCTTTGCAGGAAAAAGGAAATGACGTTTCTTTCGAGGTATCCAGGCACACGAACTGATTGACCGTACATACGTATACCTATGACCTGAATGACTTATACTGTCTTTTGTGTGTATGACTATGAGTGCATGATGTACGTGATGCGCAGTGTATAAATAGATGATCGTTTGAAATAAACGTCAGTTGTAAGTAGTGCCAGTCTTTTCGTATGCATACCTTTTGGCTTCGTCTTTAGCGCGTTTTTATGAAAACTGTCAAGGTGAGCCCATCTCGCCCAAACCAAAGTATTGTAGCTATTGCTTTGTTGCACCCATGCGAGTCTTCTGTGGAGTTCACCTTGACTCTTGCCGCAGGTACGTACACCTAAGTTCTTAGATCAGTCTTTCATTTTTCAAGTAAAAGCGCGTCAAGTTGCTGGCATGAAGGCCATCGTTGCTGGTCACACTTTCTGTTGGAAGGGCGGACTTCACTCCTGCATTGCTGTATCTCATGCTTCGGTAGGCCGTGATTCTACTTGTGGCCTTGCTCCATTGCTGTCAAATCGTGATTCAGCGACGGTCAGTTGAAATGTGCTCTAATATTTATTAGCGACATTCTGCGACGGGTTTTTTCCAAGAAGAACCCACCGGAGTACGTTCTCTTCGCATACTCTTTTTTTTTTAGCCCACCAGCTGTGAACTGCTTGACCACGAATACGTGCACAGTACCAACGTTCGATTCCATGGTGATATGAGGTTTGGCAGAAGCAGTTACTCGGACCATCCCTCTTAACACCAAAGCATGCGCCACAATGTTACAGTTGACCGGAAAACGCTGGCTATTCCCTGTCATAAATTTCCACAGGTGGTCTGCACCAATCAAAAGATTAATTTCGGGTACAGAATCAATATTCGGTTGAAGAAGCTCGTTCGCAAAGCGCTGGGCAGTCTTTTTCATTGCTTTGACAAAGTCGCTGCCCATAGGCATCTGAGTCAAGTCTGGGTAGGTGACGGGAACTCCACTCGCTTCTATAGTATATTCTTGGTCATTATGTTAGCTTCCATGCTCCTGCCTAGAGGATCTCGTTTCGCCGGCGGAGTTTGGTTGAAGTTTTGTTCGTCAGAGTTCCTTGAGGCTTAACATTTTTGAAACGTCTTCACTGATGAACGTTCGTGGACTTTCTCCATCTGTCATGCCTAGAACGAATCCGCATCTTTGTGCAGAAACAATCAGAGAGAGAGAGAGCGAGAAAGCGAGAGAGACAGACAAAGAAAAGGCTGGGAGGTTAACAAGAAAAATTGTGGTTTGTTACCCGGCAAGGGAAAAGGTAAGTGGAATTTAGGGATATAGGAAGAGAAAAAGGCGAGTACAGATGCGGGAAGAACTTCAGTTTGGCCGAGTTGGTGTTTACTGCATAGCATAGTGACTGCAAATAAAGACGGGGACAGCGGAAGAGAGCACAAAAACCGCCCGTGTCGTTCTTGTGTTTTCTTTCGCTGTCTCCGTCTTTATTTGGAGTCAGTATGATATACAGATACGGGAATCGGCGCCCAAAATTAAAGTGGCACACCTTAAAATCACTATCTCACAAGTTCGTAGACAGCAGGAAGCGAACTAACACTGTGGTTGCCTTTAGCGCGCATGTCCTTCGTGGCTACTGCTCCAGTATCTTTTGCTCTGAGAGAGGCAAGCTATGCAGCGTCTCTAACGTGGTACATTCCACCTGCCTTTCCGTGCTACAACGTGGGCAGATGCACAGAAGATGTGAAATATTTCCTTCCCAGTCACAAGTGTCACAGGTAGGGCTGTCGGCCCACCCAATTATGAGAGAACATTGTTTGGTGAACACGACACCAAGTCGCAGTCGGTACAACAAAGCTTCTTCAAACCTTGGTAGACGAAGCGGCAGGTACATCTTCAAGTTAGGAACCAGGGAATGTGGGCGACTGTTCGTGGAATTTGTTGATTTCCAGGAGGCTTATATACAATAGCGTGTCATAAAACTAAGTGTAGCTGCTATTGAGATCTTGGTCCGGGATTCAGGGTTCAGAGTTCAGTTGGCTCCTTGCATCAATTAGTGGGCTCTCCGCGAAGGTCAGCTTGTAGCAATTTGAGGAGCCTGGCCTTGACAGTCGTTACAGCGTCCACAAAACGCGGCACGTTCCAGCATAAAGCGCACAAGTGGAGCTACTGTAATTTGGTCGCATACTTTAATTTGTATTTTTTTTCTGATGGCGCTCAACGCGGCTAAATATTTGATCTATAAATGCACATATAATAACCGACAAACATAGTTAAAAGGACCGTGAAACGATTTTGACGATTTTGTACAAAGGTATCGAGTCGTTAGAGTAGGTCCTTCTGAACATTGACTCTCGGCTGAATTTTAAGCCGCCCCTACCCATCTGACGTCATTTGCCCCAATGACGTTAGTAGAGCGAGCTATCCGATTGGCTGCCGAGGGCGCATCATCAAAAATGTTTCCAACTTCATGGTGAGCAAATGTTGTTCGTAATGTTGTTAAGCACTTTGTTTGTTGACCCGTTAATAGTCAGCGCCGGGCCCCGTTGTTGTCTAGGTGGGCTTTGGTGAATTGGTCGCTTCGTTGGAAGAACACCAAGAATGCCCTTGCCGCTTTGAGACGCAACACTGCTGTGCCTACGCCTGTGAGTGAAGTTGAGCTATACGTGCCACTGTCGTGAGCAAAATGGGCGGATTGGTCGGCGCGATTGTTTCCGGTGGCATCACAGTGTACCGGCAACCTCTGGTAAAGCATATCGCTTCCTTGTTGTGTTGCTCGATGGTGTAAATGTCGCATCTCCGACACAAATTCTTAATGAGAATCGCGGCGTATTGAACTGTGTACACTTTAGAGGGCTTGCCTTTGAGTCACAAAAAATTATCTAGCGACGAGGTGGCTCCTGAAGAAAAAGCGTGAGTGCCGCTCCTGTATAGCTTGAAAGACAGGATGTTTGGATCTTCATTTCAACAGACTTCACAGGTATAACATCTGCTTCTGCCGAACTAGAAGATTTCCCAAAATCGTCAGTATAAGCACAGAGTCAGGTGCGGTGCTCCTTATGTAGAAGATGTAGCGTTGCTTGTTTTAACATTGCTATCGGTACACCAGATTTTATTTTGAAACCAGGAATACTAAGGTGTACCTAGGGTTGCCGCATATGTCCCAAATGCGACGGCGGTCTTATAGAAGGTGTAAAATCGGATGGCAGATAGCCACGGTGCTCTGCAATGATGTTGGCGTCCGTTGTACACGGCCCGATTGTGGGTAGGCAATCGAAATGGTGCGATCGAAGACGACTAAGGTGCCTTATATGGGCCCTAAGAGCGTCAAATGAAATGCGTGTCGTGATCGAGTGATCGAGGTGCTCACGTGTGATGGCTACGGTAGCTGCTGTAGATGCACACATCGGGAGTCCGAGACACGTCCTGAGTGCTTGAGCTTGGAGACTCTGAAGTGTACAAATGTTAGTCGCGCAAGTGCTGCCTGGTACATATGTATTATACCTTTGGAAGCCGAGAAAGACTGCACGGTACAATCGTAGCATCAAGTGCTCTGATGAGCCCCAATGTTTCCCACCGAGAAATGCAAGAAGGTGAACAATTTCTGTCAGCCTCTTAAAAAAAACAACCTACAACAGGAAAGTCTGCTGAAGTACTTGGGAATATGTGCAACATGAACTAACATGCAGATTTACGTTTTCCGTCATAGGTTCTTGGGGTTTACCATTTGGCGGCCACCTAGGGTCGCACATTACCGACACCTGTCTTCCGTTACACTTTTTACAATGTATGTTATGTCGGCTATTCCGAGGAAAGTGACCACGCATGGTGCATCGCAAACAACGACGGCCCTTGGTCAGTTTTTTTTTTTTCAATTTGCCTTTTTTTGTGAGCGATGCATCACAAATCTCAATGTAGAGCTGATCTGAACTGCAAAAGAAGCACGTCGTATCTTTCCTATATGACGATGCACATAAATCTGTGGGAGAGTGTGAAGACGATCTTTCCCTGTCAACGTGGTTCTTTCTGCGCGTCTCGTCTCGATGGTCGTTAGAAATGTATTCTCTAATTTCAGCTTCGACGAGCAGGTTATATAGAAGATCCTGGAGTTTGCGCTAGGCAACCGTAGCTACTGAAACTACATTCGTTGCTACTGCAGAGTTCGTAGGATCACCACGTGCCCTTGAACGAGTCAAATTGGCCACTTGCTGGTGATACCTTACGGCTGTATCTGTCGCTAGCGCCCTCAGGATGATATCTGTCATCATCGCGGAGTACGTTGCAGGAGTGACCTTAAGTCCCTTTAGTCCGCGTATATGGCACTGCAGGTGATCTAGAAACTTGCGCATTCCTTGTACACCAGGCGACGACGATACTGATGGTGATGACCGCAACTTCTCCAAGTGTTTGCGGATTATCAGGCACGTGTTTCCAAATCGCCGGTAAAGTACGTCTACATCGTAGTCGTAACAGCCTCCTTGCGGCTTGTAGTCCATTAATTCACGCATCTGCTTTGGCGGCCAACAAATTCCGTAAGGACAAAAATTTTGCGCTTTTTGTCAAGCTATGGTTTTCACGCACAGCTATCTTGAATTGCTCCCAAAAGCTCTGCCCTCTGAAAATCTATCTCTGAAACATTTGAATCTGCAGCTCTGGGAGCTTGACAGAGACGCTGTGCTGAATTCCAGTTCTTCCCGGTTCTACGTTCGAATAAGTTCCAGTCACCGATGGTGAACTTTGTGCTGCGATTTTCAACGCGGTCTCACGTGCTCTGAGATGACTTAGCATGACCTCTTCATACGTGAGGCTTCTGGAGAACTCTGTCGCAATATCTTCGTCGCTCATGAATTCTTCATATTTCTAGTTATTCTTTAGGAGTTCACAGTTGCTTAACACGAGCATTTCAATGCACGCCGTGACAGCTTCTACGTCGGCAGCGTCTTGAAGACGGCTTGAGCTTCATTATTAATTCGAGTGTTCTGTTGCCGATGCGCTGTCCTCTTGTCATTTAACTTGTTCATGCTGAGATAACATTCACGTGCAGCTGTTTAATTGTATCTCTCAAAATCACTGTCAATCTTTTCGACTGCAACGCTGTAGTCCTCTCGTCAAAGGTTCCTAGCGAAATCTGGACGAGCTAGGCGCGGAACGCTCCCGACTACTTCAGTTGCGGTTTCCGTCGGGCTTTCGGTGCATCTTCCCGGTTGTCAGTCCCGTCGCAGCTTCCTGGTTGGCTGCTTTTGCTTTCTTCCCCGGCAGCTGTCTGGGCGCCGCTTGCCGCGTTTCAGCACCATTTGTTGCATAAAGGATCTAGCCAGGAATAACAAAAGATTGTATATTTACGACTCACTCAGCTTGCTAACACGAAGCGTTCATGGTGAAGATGATGATGATGATGACCTCATATTATGGCTCATACCCACACTGGGAGATTGGCCAAAAATTGTGTGCGGAAGCAATTACTTTTGAATTGTTGCAAATTCGATTAAAATAAGAAAATAAAACATACAAAAACAAACAAATAACGATGATGATGATGATGATGATGATGATGGCCTCATGTTATGGCTCATACCCACGCTGGGGGATTGGCCAAGAATTGCGTGCTGAAACGTTCACCTAATCTTTTGAAGTGCTACTTATTCGATGAGAAAAAATATAACGAAAGAGAGAGAAAAAAAAAAAACGTACAAGAACAAACAAAATACAAGACAAAAGTTAAAAAGTTATTCGTTTTGTTGACTTAATGTAACTGCAAACGGCATCAAATACGTCCCTGTGGCTGACCCCTATAACTGACGCACCGAAAGATAGCATGATTTCTGGTGATAATATTAACCCTAATTTCGCGAACGGAAGTTCTAGGTGTCTTTTTCTTAACAATTTGTATCGTCGACATACCAAAAAATAATGATCTAGTGATTCTGTTTCTTGGCAGTATGGGCACAGAGGCGATAGCGTCAGACCAGTCCTGTGTAAATATAGGTTTAATGGAGGGACACGGCAGCGTAATCTCGTGATCGCTACTTCTGATTGTCTTGATGGACACCACTGGATCTTCCACAGAAATCTGAGGTGCTGATATTCTGTCCATGTCGTTATTGATTCACTGACATCTCTATGAATTGAATATTTTCTATATCTGATTGCTGTTATGTGAGCCACCAAAGGAAGAACAGGCATTATAGGTCCACTCAGGGATGCTCGCGCTAATGCGTCTGCCATTTCATTTGAATGTAAGCCACAATGTCCAGGTACCCATAATAGTTTTAGAGAAGTCAACTGTGGAGGAACTAATGTTAGAAACGTCTTTATTGGTGGCGAATTGGGTGAAGCCGTAAGCGAAGTACAGACCGAAAGGGAATCTGTTATAATAACTGCACTTATTGAGTTCGACGGGAGTTTCCGAAGCGCTAAAAGAATTGCTAAAAGCTCGGCTTCAAAAACAGGTGTGAAATCTGGCAGTCTCAAGGAGAATGACCAGCCAAGCGGAAGCGAGAAGATGCCTACGCCCGCCTTTTCGTTGCTCACTGAAGCGTCTGTAGCTATTATGTTATTTGTTTGCACGTGCGCTAGGTAATCTTGCAACAGGTTATTTAAAAAAGTGGCAGATTGATACTTAGAGTTGGGGGGGAATATGTCATCAAAATCTATCTTAATATTCTGATGTGATTCGGTTGACGGAATTACCTCTCGAATGTTCACATTCAGGCTATCTAATTCTTTTTGAACAAATATGATCTGTGGAGTGTGAAATCGAGGCCAATGAGCAAGGAAGAAGGAATTTGGATCATCAATGAATGCGTATTCAGATCGTCTAAGCTGCAAGCTGTAAAATTTCAGAAAGGCTTGAACTGTTAAGATGCGAAATCTGCAGGGCAATGTTGGAAGGCGCGCTTCTTGGTAAATAACATTAATAGCCACAAACCTGGGGAGTCCCAGACATAGGCGTAGAGCCTCGCGCTCCAAAAGAACCAGAGGCTTTATTTTATAAGCAGGGTCGCCTGAGAACAAGACACACCCAAATTCCAATATGGGACGCATATACATTTTATAAATCATCAACAGTGAATCCCTACGCAGTCCATATTTTCGGTTGCTCATTCTGCGCAGAATACCTAAAGCACGTTGTGCCTTACCCGCTACACTCTCTATGTGGGGACTCCAGTTGAGTTTTCCATTATATGTGATTCCCAAATATTTTAGAGACTCAACCTGTGGAATGGGTTCGTGTTTATAAGTAATAGAAATTGAAACCGGATCCATGACCGAGAACACTAAAATGGCACTTTTGCTTACATTTAATGACATACAAATTGTCTGAAGCCATACTTCTAGCATGCTCATGTAGCTTTGTAATTTTTGGTATAATGTGTTAATGTCAGTGTCGGCAGCAAAGAATGCAATGTCATCTGCATACACGTAAACGTGCACGTCCTGACAAGGGATAGAGCTCATTAATATATTAAACAATATTGGGGATAGGACAGATCCTTGGGGAACTCCGCGAGTTTGTCTGAATTTAGACGAAGAACATCCGTCCTTAAAGCAATAAAATTCTCTTGATCGCAAAAATTCTGCCACCCATGCGGTTATATAATAGGGAAAATTACGACGCTGCAGAATATCTAGCAGAATTGAATGTTCGACGCTGTCATAAGCTTTAGCTATATCTAATTTCATCAAAGCAGAATATTCTCTCCTTTTCCGGGCAAGTTGGATGCGGCTCTCTAAATCAGCATGGGCACACCATATTGAGCAATTAGCTCTAAAGCCTATTTGATTTGGACTTAATATTAAATTATACGTCATCCAGATAGTAATGCGGCAGTGTAATACCCTCTCTATGAGTTTGACCATATTAGAAGTAAGAGAAATGGGTCTGATGTTTTCTATGTTATAACCTTGTCTTGTTTTTTAGGTATCGGGATTACTTTAGCTACTTTCCAATCGTAAGGTATCCAGGCTTTCTGTAAGGAATAGTTTATAACGTTTAGAAGGTCTCCAGGAGATAGATCAAATAAAATTTTTATCATGTGAACGGTAATTCCATCAGGACCAGGGGCTGACAATGGTAAGGTTCGAATCACTTGAGATAATTCTGGCAATGAAACTTCAGTATACACTAAGGATGGGGCTAATTTTTGCAAATTATACGACATCGATGACGTGAATCTACTCTCCAAGCCTTTAGCAAGGAGTTCGAGAGATTTTCTCATTTCATCGGGAGACAGATTGACATAATCAATATTAGCTGGCGATGGCAGAATTTTCCGAGATCTCATATACCTAAACAGCGGTTTTTTGTTTTTAGATTTAGAAAGGAAATCATAGTGTTTCCTATCATAATCCTCTTTAGCTTTAGCAACTGTACGTTTAAAGACAGCAGCATAAAACTTGTAATCAGACCAATTTTTGGGGCACTGGTTGTAGAGGAGCTGCTTCCAAGCTACCTGTCGGCGTCGGTGGTCTCGCGTGCAGTCTGCATTCCACCAAGGGTTATAAGATGTTTGCTTTGCAGATGTAACACTAAATTCAGCCTTTTTGTATGTTCTTTTAATTACCGCACAAAGTTTCATAGCCTTGGTGTCTTCCTGCTCTTCGGAATGAGAAGCCAAATGTACCTTAAGATCGGATTTAAATTTATTATAATCTACAAATACGCGTACCTGGGAGCACGATGGCATAATCGGGCAAGCAATTTCAACCATTATTGGAAAGTGGTCACTGTTGGTTGCACAGTCCAAGGCTGTCCAGGATGAGTTAGTGAAGGACGAACTTACAAAACTTAAATCCAATGCGGAGCGGGACTGTTTACAAATATATGTAGGAATTCTAGAGTTCAGGCAAGTCAGATTATTATCTATTATCCAATCCCACAAGCGTTTGCCACATTGGTCAGTTCGAAAACCCCAGCACGTGTGATGGGAGTTGAAATCTCCAACCAGAATTTTGTCCTTACACCATGAAGTCACTGCTGAATTCAAACATCGAGTGTTCTGTACACCCACCGGAAAGTATACGTTTACTAAAGAGAAAGGTAGACACCCTGGTATAGTTATATCTAATGCGAAAATTTCGCTTTCGGGGGACATATGTTTATATGAAATCTGTGCTTTAAGGCTAATTCTGTTATTGATGAAGAAAGCTAAACCTCCGCCCTTCGATGGACGGTCCAGTCGGAAAGAGCGATAGTTAGCCAATTGAAAACATTGATGAGCTGAAAGCCATGTTTCTTGCAAAGCAATAATATCCGGGGAAAATTTCGATGATAGATACAATAAATCTGTTGCTGCGGAGTAAATTGATCGGCAATTCCAATGAAGAATTTTGAGGAGACCTATGGTTGCGTAAGTATGGACTCAGTAACTGCCTTACCTAAAATGCCTTCCTTTAATAAATCTTCCTTTGTAAGGCTGTCTTTCTGATACTTTTTTGTCTTTGCCTGAGTTAGAGTCGTAGCTTTTTTAGACAAAGGGGACCTACATCGTTTTAACGATCGAGGATCCATGTCCATTTCCTCTGCGCCCTCTGTGTTATCGTTGGAGCCTGTGCTTTGGGTCTCGTTAACAGCGACAGGTGGGATTACAATTTGGGCATCTTGCGACGTGAAATTGGCGGTTACTTCCTCGTTTGAAGTACGTTGACACTCAGTAGTTCGAGAAGTTATACCAACTGCTGTTGTTGTTCCAAATATGTGCGCCATCTGGCTAGTTAGAATTTGTGTCAGGGACTCACAAAGGTTTCCAGCTAGGCGCTCCATAGATTTTCCATTGCCCACCCCATAATAAAGCCTGCCGCACAACATTAACATTCAGGAGAGAGACGAAGAAATATTTACTAACGACACTACTGGCTACTGATTCATTACTATAAGTATATATTGTGTACAAATCTATTTCCCAGTTTTCAATGGTTCTGTACTTACCTATTGTATCGACAGCCTTTATTTATTGGTTATTCTATATGTTCCTTTGTCTTCTTTTTTCTCCTTTCTTAGGCATTTCAAATTTTTTATCGCATAGTCTATATAACATTTGTACTTTGCGTATTGTAAGCATATATTTATTTCTAATTATCTGTTACATTAACCCCGTGTTCTTTGACATGTGTCATTCCTATGTTCCATAACGTGTCAAATACTACATATTTATTTTTTCATACGCTGTATCGTTTTCATTTGCTTGTTTTGGACTTCAATTATTGTAAGCAACCTTTTGTATTTGTTTATTTTTTCATTAACTTCGCGTTTTCTGATGTCTGTCGCTGCTATGTTGCCAAAATGTATTAATTCATGCAATGTTAAATTACTAATAGGAGGTCCCCCTGACAGTTCTTGTAACTCCGGGACCTCCTTCTGTACTAATGATGAATCACGAAATAAAATAAATAAATAAATAAAATAAATAAATGGCATTAGCAATAGAATGTGAAAGAGACGTATCCGTTGCTGTCACCTGGCGGGCTGTGACGCCGGCGTAACCCTGTGTCCTAGAATGAATTTCCGCTACGGCTTATCTACGTGAACAACGTCTTCGTTCAACGATTTCCAGAATTTCAATTTCCCGTGCCTTGGCTGAGCAATTAGAATAATCAGCAGAGTGCGCGTCATTGCAGAGGCAGCACCTTTCTTCCTTGCTCTTACACTCGCTAGCATTGTGCTCTTGTCCACAAATTCGGCACCTGGAAGCAGATCTACATCCTTTTACCGTGTGTCCGTAGCGCCAGCATTTCACACATTGGAGGGGACGAGGGGACAGAGGTTCCACTCTGTAGATTAGAGGCCATGCCTTTATCTCTGAGGGTCGATTTGTCCCTGCAAATGTGGCTATGATCGACTCAGTAGGGATCCTGTTTTTCTCGACCACACGTCCACACCGATAAACTGAAATTACACCCGCGGGTGAAAGCATCTCTAATACCTCTGTCGGTGTCATGTTCACGTCGACGCCGCGGACAAGCCCTTTCACACATGCCAAGTGGGGAGGAATAAATGCGCTCACCGGATTGGCGGCAAACATTGAACAGTTTAACAGGTCTTGTACACAGGACTGGTCTGCCGAAAAGCAGAGGACTCCACCTCTTCCAAACTGGCGGACCTCAGTGATGTTCTGGAAATGGGCCGTCACCGATCGCAATTCCGCCTGAATCGCTTTCGGATTCTTCATCCGTATGACTCCGTTATTGGTTGGAACGAGAGCCACAGGAACTGATGTGATGCCGTTTCGTAGAAACAGATCCACAGGTAACTCCTGCGGAGGAAGAGAAGCGGACCAGGGGAATGCCCCTGGCCCTGGCGAAGAAAAGGACATCTGCGTGGTCTGATTAGCTAAATAATAATGAGACTAGCTGAACTGTTGACAAGCGATAGAAGAAAAAAAATAACAGCTACTCAATTCTTGGCCAAAACCCTGCGAGGCAAGAACAGTCAGGCAAGAACAGGCCTTGGACCAGGACCATCTCCATCGCTTCGTCTTCTCTCTCGTTCGCTCAATGACTCACACAGTCGTTTTTCTTCTCTTTTCATCGGTCGCGTTTTCTTGCGGAGTAGAAGAAGAAGGTACAACACCGGTGGGTCGCGCTTCACATCGGCTCCGCACTTTTTCGATGATTGTGCTGGATTATCACCTTTTGCTCAAAAAATTCTTGCACCAAATGTTCCATGAAGTCATCAGGACCACGATGATACCCGTGTTTGAGGTAGGGGACCATTTTTTGGGACCTTGACAATTTCGGGCGCACCCGAGCCGAGTCGTCGCTAAGCCTTGGCGTGCTCCGCCGACTGCTTGGCCTAGCCGTCGCGGCCACCTCCGCCGACGGGCGGGCGCAGCTGGAACGGACGTTATTCCGAATCCTACTTGCATCATGGCCACATCCATGAGTGTTGAAACAGAGGGGGAGGATATTCATCCCGAAGAAGTCACCAGGACCCTGGGCTGGCGCATCGCCGGTGAACGCAAGTCCCGACCACGTCAGCGAGACCTAGTTCTACCCAACGCACTTCAATCAAAACACTCCGGTGCCGGTCGGGGACCCGGAAACGCCAAAGGCAAATAAATCAAGAGAGCGCGCATGCCTGCGTTGCCGCGAGACGATACCAAGATCGTGGTGAGGCCACGCGGGAGTCTAAACATCAGCAAGGTCGGCCATGTGGAAGTAGGCCGGGCCATTTATGCTGCGGCGGGAGTCAACAAAGAAGAATGGATCCGGCAGGTGATATGCCCGAATTACCAGAAGGGTTGACATCCGGGGCAGTTGGCACATAGTTGAAGAAGAAAAAAAGCACTCTTATCTTCTTGTCCATCTCTTGTCTTTTGCCCTTTGTCTTTTGTGACTGGTTTTTTCCTTCAACCAAATTACCAGTAAAACAACATCGTTATCATCAGTACTTCGAAGAGAGAAAATGCTAACCGCTACGTGAGAGCCACCCATATTGTCGTGCAAGGCAAGGAGCACGAGGTCAGCGCCTACGAATCGGCATGGTTAAGGGAGTCATACGAGGCGTCCCCCTCAGAGACACGGTTCAAGAAGTCAACGACAACATCGTCAACGAATATAATCCCACTGCTGTAGAGGCCAACCGTATCGCCAACGCGACGTTTGTGGTGATCGCCTTCAATGGGCCCAAAGTGCCGAGCTACGTTGTTAAGGGGCCTGCTCGCCAAATGCTTGTTATACAGAAAAGAAATATCTGCTGTCAGCGCATGGATATTTGCCATTGATCGCCTTAGCTATTACAATCTTACCAAGAGCGTATTGGATAAGTTGTAAGCTCGCTTTTGACAGGTGAAGACCAGACTGCTAGTTCGTACAAGTAGCAGCAGTTGATTGACTTGTTGCTTGATGAGGGAGATCTTGAAGGCGCTGAAGATTCGCTTGATACCAGCTCTCTGACTGTACCGGACCACCCATACATTATTCACCGTAGTGACTCAATGCTTGTTATGTGGCAGGCTTTGTCGCAAGGAAGTGTGTACTGAAAACAAAGTGTAGCGCATGCATGAACCAACTTCTGCTGCCTGCTTCAGATGGAAAGTGCTTAAATGATGCTGTTTTCACGAAATATTGCGACTTCGCTGGTCTTCTGTACCATTCACTGAAGCTTTTCGTGTTTATCAGTGTACTTGAAAACATTTTCACTGGCTGCTTTAACAACAGTTAGTTACATCGAGACATCATTATGAATGTATTGGCAGTCATTAACAGGAGCAGCGTTGGTTGAGGTGAGCATTGCAAGGTATTAACCGCGAAGTTCATCGGTTTTTACGTTGTCACACGAATGCATTTCTACATCAAGGGTCTGAATAAGTCTCATGATGAGAAACGAAGTGCACGGCAGCAACTGAAGTTAGGTCGATTATAATTGGCTGCAGTGCTGCCATTCTTGTGCCTATTATAACGCACTGTGTTAATTTTTGAATTAATGTGCAAATAAGTAACTGTTTTTGAACAATGTTAATAAATAACACGTGGTTTTGTTCCCACGTCTGATGACCGCAAGCTGGGAGAAATGGGAAACAGGATGTGTAAAGTGTTGTATTTCTTCAATGCCACTCGTAAACCCAAGGTAGAGTGAGCTCCCAAGACATTCTAGTAGTGTATTGGCAAAAGTAATTTTTTTTTATGTATTCCAAACTAGTCTATCTGGTCGCGTCTGCGACAAGTTGTCATATTAGGGCAGCGGTGACAGCAGAGTAGCAGCGGGTAAAAGCTGGCAGAGAAAGAGTGATCATGTAATCGCTGCCTACTCAGTATACACGGAAGTGAGCTGCAGTTTTTAACATGTGGACATGTAAATTTAAATCGATGCTAAGATTTTTTTGATCGAATAGAGTTTTACACGGCAGCCCGGCCAGTTGCGTGCACGGAACTACTGAAATAAAGGGACGGTACACTGCACGTATTCAGTCACTTCGCACAAAGAACAAAAAAAACGTGAGAAAAAGAATGGGTGTAAGGAAACATGATAGAATGTCTGATGGGTGCATGGCAATGACCACTCGGCCATCCATACGTGACGCGCCTCCGAGCGCACTCACAAGCAGGTAGCGGTGACGGTTACTAACAGCTCCATTTGCGTATAGCACTGCAGCGCTATACGCACTGCATTTGCGTATAGCACTGCAGCTGTTTTAAATATACTTCAGGCACCTCCCATTAACGAGCGCATCCGTGCGGATGCGCTTTTCTTACGAACAGCTGAACAACTGTAGCTGAAGTAGAGTGAATTCGCTAAAGCAAGCCGCCCCGTTTTTGTTCCTAGCTTCGTACTGATACACGGGACACGCCAACCTTTCTTCGTTCTGTGTGCGTATATGGACGTTTTTTTTTTTCCTTGCGAAGTACCGGCTAGCAAGTTTGTAGTAAGAAACCCCATTCATTATAATGCTGCGCCGCTGCAGGCTGCAGTGTGGCTGGTGGCATTTGTCAAGAGTGGTCGACGCCAGCACCGCCGCATCATTCTACGCTGAAAGGCCCGCTCTCAGGAAGCCGCTCGCGCCACTAGAAAGCCTTCTAGTTCACTGTTACCTGGGGGAAGCTGCAGCGCGCGCCGCCGGAAGTTGCGCTCAAGGTCGAACATCCGGAGCCACACGCCGACGAGGAACGCCGCTAAACAGGTCTGCTGGGGAGGTAGATCTCCTATGGCTCTTAGCAAGAGATATTCCGCTCCCCCCCCCCCCCCCCCCCCGCCCTTCCCAATACCTATAAGAAAGATTGTGAGGAATGTGTGCAACTCAAAGCGCTTGCAGTTAAGCGAAATAAGCAAATCAGCGCGCTTCTTGGGCGCATGGAGGCGTTCGAAAAATCGAAAAGTAGCGAGGATGAAACAAAACGCAACATTCCCAGGAGGGACGCTCAGCCCGAGCCCCCGGTAACAGCTATGGAGACAGAGAAAATTGAATCGAGCCCGTCTGAGGAACCGGCGTGGGCCAAGCCCATTCTAGCCTTGACCGAGATAATCAAACAGCTTGCCAGCCAGATCGGCTTGGTAACGTCCAGGATGGCCAAGTTCGACGCGCTAGAGGCTAATGTCAACCAGCTCATACTAACCACACAGAAAGCCATAAAGGGAGCCCCGTATGGGAAAGCGTGTATGGGAAGTAGTCTCCCGACTACCAACCTGCGCCAAGAGGGGGGAAAGGCGTAAAAATAGGAAGATACAACGACCTTAGCCGAATGGAACTGTCGAGGAATCAAGTGCAAAATAGGTGAATTACACGAATACATAGATAATGGTGAACACAAACCGGATATCCTTGCAATACAAGAAACGAATTCGCGACCCAAACTCCCGGGGTACGTCACATACACCGATCCCTTGTGAGAAAAGCACAGCAATCCTAGTCCGAAGCAACATAGTTGCGACGCAGCTCATGACCAGCCAGAGACGGTGTGAACACGTTCTCTTGGAAATTCACAGCAGAGGCATAGGAAGCAAAGACAACATCTTTACACTCAACGCATACTGTCGGCCCTCCAAGAAGGATCTGCACATAGAGGGCACATTACTTGACCGCAAGGCAGAGGCGGGCAGCCGACCCCTATTGATATCAGGATATTTCAATGTGACTCACTCAATATGGGGCTACAAATTTTGCTCCAAGAGAGGCAGGGTGCTGGCGAACCTCATGGATCAGCGCAACCTAGCCCTCCTCAATGAACCAGACACTCCCACCCGCATGGGCACAAGTACGTCCCAGGCCACCACTCCAGGCCTTAGCGTGCTGAGGGGAACCTTAGACGTGTCGTGGCAGAACACGGGGGTGAACCTGGGGTCGGATATTGTTACTCCCCGGCGGGGGTATTATGTTACGCGCTATTCCCGCGTAAGGAAGCACGCATCCTGTATCTAAGTCAGTTACGGCTCTGTTGCTCTCTGCGCACGAGATCCCAGCTTCTTCTTTGCTGCTGCCTTTCTACCTGCAGACTTATCGAACAGGGATCGCATCTTTTCCTTGCATGCATCCCAGCTTCCAATCTCATCTTCGTTATTCTCAAACCACACCTTCGCTGTTATTTTGAGGTAAAATAATATGGTTGCCAACATGATCGTCTCATCGCAGTGATTATTCTTACTTGCACGCTCCTACAGAGGTAGCGAGTCCTCGATGTCGATGTTGTCAGTCCCGCATAATGTCCCTGGGTCTTTTAGCTGAGCCAGGACGACCGTTGTCGTTGTAGTCGCCTCGGTGGGCGCCGACCCCTCCTCCACCATTGTGGAGAAAGCCAAGCGTCGGCCTCTGAGGAGCTCCCTTCTACCGTGTGGGTACCCCCCACTTCCACCAAAATGCCGCGTGGATGAGAGTAGCGAAAAGGGATAGGAAATTGTATTTACAATTTACAACGTGCCCACGAGGTAAAATATCAGATTAGCGAGCATGATGGTCTGGTCCCAGTGGTTGCTGGCGCTCACCCGCTCATATAATTGAAGCCAGTCCTCAACATCAGTGTCGTCGGTGCCAGAAGAGGTTCCTGGTTCACGGGGTTGTGCTAGAATGACGGTGGGCGTGGGTGCCGACGGGCCCGAAGCATCCTCGCCTTGAGCTGGCATTGTAGATGCAGCCAAGGAGCACCCGCTGCGTAAATCCGTCTTGATAATGATCCCGTACCTCCACCAAAAATGCTACAGAGTTAAAAACACTCAGACGTATATTTACAAGATATTTACAGTAATTGTAGCAGCTGACAACATGGTAGACAGCGCGCGAAGTCCAGAGCGTTGTCTTCTTCCGACCAGGATTAAAACATCTTCTTCGTCAGCGTGTCACAGTATGTACAGAAAGACACGGCTGCAGGCTAGATGGCAGAACAACAACACGAGCGCTACTCTGATCGTCGTCTTTACCGTCTTTCTGTCGCATTCTTCCATGCTCGGCAGGATGTATGCTTCAGTACGCGGGGATAGCGCGTAACAATATGCTCAATGTCGCGATCGGGGGGCCCGAGTTCAAGGCCGGAATGGGAACAACAAAGATAACGGACTGGGACAAGCTTCGAAAAAGGCAAGCAGCGACAAAGACGAAAACACGAACAGCACCAAACAGTATGGGGAATGGGGCAAGGAAGAACTTGATCTGGTACGAAATACACCCAGAAAATTGCGACCACACTGCAGACCCCCTGTGTGACCGCAAAGCTTACCCACCTCTGGGAAGCACGACACAGGCTCACTAGACGCTAGAAGAAACAACGACACAAGAAACTTCGCAAACGGATCCATGAACTCAACAAGCAAGCCACTGAATACACGTCCAAGCTGTGCACAGAGAACTGGCTGAGCATGTGCGACGGATTGCAGGGCACACTGTCTACCAGGAAGACGTGGTACCTTCTTAGTCACCAGATCGATCCTGTCGGCAGCAAGAGCGCCATTAATCGAAGCCTCACGCGCACCCTCAACAACTATACCGGGGGTGCCGTCGAACTCATCAACGACCTGAAAGTCAAATACCTGAAGATGGAGAAGGGCGATATCGCACCTCCCGACTACGCAGGGCCTACCAACGAAGCAATAGACAAGCCATTCACCGACACCGAATTTGTCTCGGCAATCTTCGTGAGCAACAGGGGCAGCGCGCTGGGAACCGATACCATTACCTACAAGTTACTCAACAACTTGGAGCACAAGGCCCGCAGATTGCTCGAGTATATCAACCGAGTCTGGAAGTCTGGCAAACTTCCACCAGAATGGAAAGAGGCAGAAGTCTGCTTCGTACGCAAGCCTGTGAAGACACCTCACATCGACAACATGCGACCGATATCCCTCACGTCCTGCTTGGGGAAGGCCATGGAACGTATGATACTCAAGAGGTTCCAGTGACATATAGATGCCACCGACCAGGTGCCGGAGACAATGTATGGCTTTAGGCAATAATTGGCCACCCAGCATGTTCGCGTACAACTCAACGAGCTGGCACTTAAGCGGGCAACGAAGCAGGCGCCACGAGCGCTACTAGCGCTCGACCTCAAAGGTGCCTTGATAACCTCACGCATGAAAGTGTCCTCCGCAGCCTACGCAACGCGGGTTGCGGAGGGAAAACGTACAACTACATTCGAGACTTTCTTGGCAACCGAACGGCCAGGATCAGAGTAGGAGATGAGATATATCAACTGATCTCCCTGGGGGATAGAGGAACGCCGCAAGGTTTGGTCCTTTCACCTCTCTTGTTCAACATGGATGTCTTGCCATTACCCAAGCTTCTTGAATCAATAGATGGCCTGGGCCATGCATTATATGCCGACGACATCACCCTCTGGACTGCGAGGGCAGGGTCGGATGGCTGGATGGAAGACACCCTCGAAAAAGCAGCTGACACGCTCAACAGCTATGCGAAGACCTGTGGCCTTTGCTGTTCACCTCAAAAGTCGGAGCCGACAATTGTCAGACCACGTCATCAGAAAAACAAGCAGAAAACATAGGAATCGCTCTGGAAGGGATCCGGATCCTCCCGGTACCCCAACTCAGGATCCTGGGCCTCCTGATCCCAGCAGACGGCAAGGCAACGGCCATGATCAGAAAAATCAAGCTCACGTCATACCAGATTTTGAACATGATCGGACAAGTGACCAACAAGTGAAGGGGTCTGAAGGAATCGGACCCCTGGCACCTCGTTCAGGCCTTTGTTATCTCACGAATCGTCTACGCAGCACCGTACATGCAACTCCTCAAGAAGGACGTCATACAACTTGATGCAATAATTTTATTTAATTATGGGGTTTAACGTGCCAACACCAATTTCTGATTATGAGGCACGCCGTAGTGGAGGACTCCGGAAATTTCGACCACCTGGGGTTCTTTAACGTGCACCTAAATCTAAGTATACGGGTGTTTTCGTATTTCGCCCCCATGGAAATGCGGCCGCCGCGGCCGGGATTCGATCCCGCGACCTCGTGCTCAGCAGCCCAGCACCATAGCCACTGAGGAACCACGGCAGGTCGACGCAATAATCAGGAAAGCAAGGAAGCAGGCCCTGGGTATTCCCATAAATTCATCCACGACAAGATTACTTCAAATGGCAGTCCGCAACACAGTAGTCCAGCTCGCAGCAGCCCACCTATCCAATCAAAGGGTCCGCCCTTAGCCAGGCCAAGGCGGGCAGAAGCGCCCTCCGCAAGATCGGATGGCAAGAATCTCACTACATCCGCCACGGCCAATTACCCGAAAAGTGGACTGAGAAGCTGGAATGCAAACCACTACCACGCAACATGAACCCCACAAGGCACGCCGGACAATGCTGTCCTACCCAAAGGCTCCACGAGGGCAATGGTTGCGGTCACAGGGCTGGACAAGCTGGTAACCTGCGCATCAATTAACACTCCGCCTTCAGAGGAAGCAGAAGAAGCGGCGATAGCCCTCGCACTCCTGCAACCTAGTGTCAGCAAGATCGTCACGGACTCACAAGCTGCGTACAAGAACTACAGATCTGGCTGGGTGCACTTTACGGCACTACAAATCCTCGGAAAAGCTACGCCTCCTAAACAAACAATCGAACTAGTTTGGGTCCCGGCCCACTGCTAAGTTGAGGGCAACGACTATGCTCATCAACAGGCCCGAGCGCTCAACTCCCGGGTCACCGAGGAGGAGGTAAGGGGATGGCAACCCATCACCACAGATATTGTCGAGTATTACAGGGGCGGTAGGAAGACATTCTCACACCCCCACCACTCCTTGACCAGAGCTGAACAAAGGATATATAGGCAAATCTAGGCAGGATTTTTTCCCCAACCCTGCCTCCAGGACATAATATACCCAGAAAGATACGAGAACACATGTCCTCACTGCAATGCACTAGTCACTCTCCGGCACGTCATAGGACAGTGCAATTTCTCCAGAGACAACCCTCCCCCCCCACCCCACTCTACACCCACAACTAACGCCTCTCTATCCCCACCCTTTACGAGCGATGGGAGGTCTTGCTATCCAGCCCCGCCCTGGAAGACCAGCCCCAACTGATCCACAGGGGCCAGAGCGCCCTGGAAACATATGGAACCCGTGAAGAGGGAGCCACCCCATCAGGCGCTTAACGTGCTCCATTTCATTATGAGTCAATAAAGTTGTTTCTCTCTCTCTATCTCTCTTGCAGAGTAACTTTACAGCACCCTCAGCACAGCAAGCTCGATGGTTTGCCTATTCGACAATGGACTACTTAGTAACCTAAGTTGGCGTACGTGGATCGACATACCAACAGGCATACCTCAAACTGGGTGAAGTTCCTAAAGCATGTTAATCGCATTAAGGAAGCAAACCACACAGGACGAGCAGTAGTCCTTTGTGTTTCTCTCTCCTTTGTTCCGTGCCACTTTCGCGCTATACTGCCGCGCAAAACGCGAGCAGTCCACTACATACTTTTAGCCTTGATTCGCGCAAGCGCACCTTTAACACTATAAAGCATTTGCACACCGTACACACTAGATCGATCAATGTTGTCGCTTTCAGAGGGCATGCGCACCTGCCATGCCGGCATCAGGATGTCAGTAGTCCTTATCTGATTTCCGGTATACAAATGAGGAATGCTTAAGGTAGTTGAAAGGGATCACTGGGTGTGCCTTCTAAACCGTATTTCTGCCGTATAGCCTTACACAACCAGTGCAATGTCGGTTGTGGCGAAGAAACTGTAGGACACCCGTGCTATGCTGCCCGTGCTTCGAAAATAAACGATTTCCCCACCACATCGTTCTAAAGCAGACCCGCTGAATACCTTTCTTTCTGGATGAGATATTGGGGCCGTGACTTTAGCATATCGCAGCTGAAGAAGTCACAAACGGACTGCTAAGGATCCAGAAGGCAACCGGAGTGGGCGACCATCTGTGAGACAGTGCTGAGAATTCTTATTATTTGGGTGACTCCAGTGCCCATCACCTGTCGACTTCCTCTCGTTCTCTTAATCTTTTCCTCCCCTTCCCTCAGCAGAGCATACCAACAGGGCCCAATTCTGATTAAAATCCTTGCCTTTAATTTCTTCTTCTTTTCTCTCTCTCTCTTATTTGCTCCTAGATTTCAAGAATGTTGCGGGTTTACCACGGTTAAATAGATTACGTTCTAATGGTTATGCTTTGTCCTTGTTTGGCATATCGTGATGTGTCTACAGGATTCAATCCATAGTTACTCTTCAGTCTGTTCGAGACTAATAATAGCTGGATCGTTTGTGACATGCGTGGCTTAGCGAAATTCTTTGGGAGATCAGTGTACTCTAGAGTGCGCACAAATGCACCAACAATTGCGAAAAAAAAATCAAGAAAACAAAAACAAAACAATGTACAAATGAGTGGGCCATTCAAAGCGGCCGTCAGTGCGTGCATAAAGACGAGCAGAAAACGCGCTAGCTTTGTGCACAGTCCACTCACAGGCATACAAAGACGAAGACGCGATCTACGAGCACTGCGTACTCAAAGTCAGCCCACACTGCAGTTACTACATGTAGGAATATCTTATAGAAACTAGGTTGGGATATCCTACTCGCATTAGCTACTCACATGCCACGACGACTGCATGACTGTCGACGGCAGATATTCAACCCCTCGAAGCAACCGTGTGACGGCAGAAAGCGAGAAATTCATATTAACGCCACATTTGTTCCACGAATATCAGCTTGACGTTATGAAGTCGTTCACTCGGTGGTGGCATTTAAAAGCCACGGTCATGACAAGAATGATAAAAAGCGAGAGAAGCGAGAGAAGCGAGACGGAAAGCTCGCGGAGCAGCGATGCGGGCATTTGCCGGGGGCAATACGAGAACGGCTGCCTGGATTTCTTTGTGCGGTGAGCAATGCCTCTTTCTTTTTGAACCGCGCTTTCGAACAACGACCTCTGAGCATGTGCCGCAAAGAGCCGCACACGAGTTCACTCTCTTGTTTTTGGTCGCGGTTTCTCTCAATGGTTTTAATATGACGCACGGGTTCAGCTATGAAGCAAAATGGTAGGTTTGTGCAGCGGCGTCCTTTCAATGCGTTCCGCTGTGTAACCTTGAAAAGCAACGTTAAATGCTAATAAATGATGGTCATGATAGGACTGCTAAAGAAAGAACAACAAGAAATTGTACTGTAGAGTTGTCTCATGGTCATGTTAGCGACACCGCAGCGATTGAGCAATCAAGACAGCTAGAGGGTGCGCAGTCAGACCGGGCAAATAAAATTGTGCTAGTTATTTGGCTCCCAGAAAATACAAATGCCGTGAAATCTTATCACGAAAGTGGGGTTCAGCTATCGATAACGTTGTTCTAGTTATCTCCCTGTCTGCATTTATGCATGCGATTAGGATCTACTTTCTAAGCTTTCCTGCCAACCGGCTAGTGGCAACGTAGACAGAGACGAATGCGAATGCACTGCCGGCCAACATCATTGGATCTCACACTGTTGGACTTTCTTTCCGGTTTCTCGCGTTGTGGAAATAATAAAACTGACAAAAATGGAGCTGGGGCCCTATAACGTAAAATTATTCCAACGTGCTTTTATTCCAATCTTCTTACGTCAAATTTGCGTAACTGCCGACGTAAGCATCGGGTGGGGTACCCACATCGTCACCTCAACAGCCCATTCAAGCGCCCTCTTAGTTTATAGAACGCCACTTATCTTTGCTTTCAAAACAAATAATATTGCCTAGATTGAGCGCTTTTTTTTTGTGATTGGCTTCCAGGAGGCGAGGAGCACGCTTAAGTGGAGAGGGTTTCGATGGGGCCGAGCCAGCGGCCTGAAAATAGATAATCGGATTGGTCCGCTTTCCCTTACTTAGCTTGCGGTGGCTGGTCGAAAATCGCGGTGGCGTGCAACGGAAGGTTAAGAATGACGCTAAAACGGATCCTCAGCAAAGAAGAGTTGACAGAGCGAGGTCGTAAACGTGTGGAAAGTACTCGAACACATTACACGGCCACGCAAAAAGGTTTATTATGCGCAAATAAACCAATGTTCTCCGGCAAGTGCAAGTAGACAGCGCCTGAGCGATCGGCGGCAGTGATCTTTTATTCCTTTCGGAACGGGGCAGCCTGCGGCTATTCAGCAAAATATTCAGTTTTGTTCGGCATATTAATGCATCTTTAACGCGTACACGTCATTTTGACGCGGTTTGTTTTCGCGGTTTTGTGACGTCGTGTGACAGGCAGGTGAAGTGGGTGCAACCTGAAAACTTTTGACCAATAGCCGTGGGCTAATGGTGAGAAGGCGTCGAATGAGAAATAACTGTATTTCGTTTGTTCGGTCCAATCATGCATAACGAGTGTACATGTCATATCAGATTGGGAGCGATCGTGGTTTTCGTGACGTTACGCGACAAACAGGCGAAGTGGGGGTGGTCCAAAAAAGCTCTTGACCAATCGCGGAGGACTGATTGCAGAATTGGAATAGAAGAGTTTGGAATAGCTTTACGTTATAGCGCCCCTGGTTTCAACACCTAGTTGCAAATAATCACAACTGCTGAATTATTTTGTGAAGACACGATCGGCCCTTTCCGTTCAACCTTTCGTTGCGCCTTGTAATCTCCTTGAGTGCTGCCGCAGCTGCTGTTAGATTAATTTGCAGGCAGGTATTGCAAAGAGGGTGCTCCGTGTGTACTTGAGCAGGTATGCGTATCGAGTGTGTTTGTGCTATTATTTAATAAGCGACACGTACCTTATGTTTGGTTGAAACAGCCTGTCGACCGCCCAAGCTAAGAGGGTGCGTCGTTGTGAGCAATGCATTAAAAACAAGTAAGTGCACGCGGTAAAGTAACATATCAAATTTACGCTCATATGCATATTTTTTTTATTTATAGCGCGCACAAGTCTATTTAGAATACCTAAAGCTGTAAGATCAGGCAGTACAAATCTCGAAAGGACAAAAAATACTAGTCATAAAGCCAGTCAATGTGATTCCAATGATATAAACTTTATTATTGAATGATCTTATTATAGGAGCACTTTAAGGTCCTACGGTCGCTTGCGTCATCCTGACGATACGACCACCAAGTTTTTCCAGAGTCTGTACATACGCATGTTGCAGTCGCAGCTCATAGAATATCTTATGACAGAGCATCAAACAGTGTCGATAGAAGAGTTTCGAAAAGAAAAAAAAAGACGTTATTCTGAAATATTGTACTGTGTGCGAACTAGCATGATGCTCTGTGCCCGATACACAGCATTGGAGGCACTTTCTTTTTCTGAATGTTAGACTTCACCAACGTCAGAGCCGACGTCACACCAACGAACGTCACCAACGTCACAGAGTGATTGCAGCCGCGTAGGCGGCTGCAATCATTCTTACTTGCCTTCCTCTATACATCTTCGCGATCAGTCCGAAGCACCTCGGTACGCGTTGTTCCCTCCAAAATTCCCACCGATTTCCTTTCTGGCAGGATCTCTAGAGTATCAGTTTTTCTCAGGCACGGTGGCGCCTCACTGAGCGAGACCGGGCTTGCACGAGGCTGAGAGCTCGCAGAGCGAACCCAGTTGCTCGAAGCAAACTATATGTGCGCAGTTCACGTGACCGAACCTACGTGTTTTCAGGGGCGTCCCTGTTCCTGGGTGTCCCTTTCGTTCCTGTGCCATAATTTTCCCTAGGACATAGCCCCGGCCTTGTCTTCGCCTCGCTGTCGATGTGCTTACTGGGAACCGTTTTCTAGACTGACTCAGACTAAGCAGCGAATATGTTTCTAAAAGAGCAGATGGGAGTAAGCACGGTACTGTAAATAGTCCCTCTTCATTCATCCTCCACCATGCCGCTCTCTAAATATCCAACGTCACCCTTTCCAAGTAAATACATTGCCATTCTTCTTTCAACTCGTGAAATTTTTCTTCTGTGTGGCGTTATCGCATGGTTAACCAAGGTTCGGAAACAAATTAATGGATTTGCCATAAAAGATAAAGGGCAAACAAGTACAGCAGGAAGAAAGTGTTGCCGAACAAGTCCAACCACGGAACGAATTAAGTTCGTTCAGCGATGCGCCGCTGTATAGTGAACGCAATGTAATCTAGCAGTACTAATCGATTTCGTCAAATGTGCACCTCAAGGACCCATGGCAGGGGTATCTTGCATCGCGCAATGAATAATTTGCTAGCGATAGTGTAGCCACATAGAAGACTGCGTGAAATGTATTGTGTGCGAAGTGCGAACTGTTGGGCATCCCAACTGGCAACAGCCCGTATCTTCCCCAGCGAAATTGAAAAAAAAAAGAAAGCGCCGCCATTGCAGTTTGCCAGAAGTGACGTAGAGCCTGGATATGGCGTGATCCTAACCTACGTACGTACTACCACTTGCTGTGTATGCTGTGGGCAGCTGCTATTATAAGAAATTTTCGCATATTTTATAGGTGACAAATTCCGCTCAGACAGCTCACGGCGCGCAGAACGTGATTCCACGATTGACGTCACATCCACCCTAACGTGCGGCTTCCAGGAACATCGCTGGAATGCTTGTGTTCGGCCACGGGGTCAGCGAAACGCTGTTATTTAAACATATGTTTGGTTGCTAGCCTGAGGGCTTTGGCGTAATCACTTTGGTGACGTACATTATCAAATTTTGACAAATACAGGTTCAGAAATGTTGTCGGCGTAGGCCTTTTAAGTGTTTTATACCGAACATCAAATTGCCAGGAGATTCCCTAGGCATGAATCTAAAATGCCACGGTCTGAAAGCGACCTATTCTCACAGTTTGTCTTCAGGATATATTCGACAGTGCTAGCGGTGTTGGACATTATGACACATTAGCGCTGATAACTGGGCAGGCATTTTCGCGTCGCAAAAAGTACACCAGTTGTAGTCACTGACTCGCCGAAAGAGCTGCTTGTCCATGCTGTCAAATGTCAAACTATAAAGGGATGCGCATTTCAGCCTCCTCAGCCTTTCTGGAAATGCGGCACCTGACGAAACGCGATAGGATCAATTTCGGTTTGTAATATTACGTAGATTGAGTACTTATGAGGTGTCCTCATCAAAAAACGGACTTAGGCACAGCAGTCAAGCAGACCGCTAAATGTGCCGAGATATTTCACGACCTCGCACGCTGTCTCGTAGCGCAAGTTATATAACGGATTCGGCGTGTCTACGTCGCAGGTGCGAGTGGCTTGAAGTCCGGGCCAAGTTCGACTCGGGAATGAGACGCGTCCTCGCCTCGCAAGGTCCACCGTTACCGGGCAGTGGCCGTTTTACGCGCAGGCACAGCAGCGACAACGGTGGGACACGGCCGGTGACAACGGCGTAATCGCGTCGCTCCCGAGTGCCGAGTTTTCACGGTGCCATTAAAATGGCGAGGAAACCGCGGCGCCGGCATCCGCGGCGCTACAGCATTATGCGTCGCACGGAACGTGTTCGTGTACTGGCAGTGCCGAGATATCTACAGGCGACTCTTGCCTTTGGTGAGATAGCGAGATGTTTTGTTCGTACCACTTTCGCATTTCAGTTGCGTTAGGATCGCGACAAGCTTGCGCTCTTTCTTTGAACGCCCGAGTATTAATAGGCATGTCCTTACCAACCTTGTTTCCCGGGCTTTCTGACCTCTACGCAATGTTGAAGCGGATGCCGCGTGTGTCGGAGTAACGATAATTCGAACGAATCGGTGCGTGTATGTTGTGAAGTTATAGTGCACGTGACGTATACGCCCATAGTACATGCGCGTATACGAAGTTGACTGTTTCCAATCACTTTACCAGCCCTCGCGTGACGCTGTATATCCATCCCACGCAGCGAGGCTTACGTGCGTCGGGGGATGGTACGAAACGCAGGAATGCGCAGGGATGAAAGCACACGAGAGTACATGAATATGTTAGCAAAAGTAAGTCACAAGTGACCCCCAAGTGACCACTCCCTGGCCGAGAGCGCAGCGAACACCTTGCACTTCCAGCATGCTGCCCTTTATTCGCTGAGGACTGTACCTTCGTGTGGAGGCAGCGCTGCTGCTTGCGCAGCGCGACTGAAGGTTCGTCGATGTTTTTCATTGACGAGCGCTAGCCCCGATCACTCGGAAGTGAAAATAGCGAGCGAAACCAGCTTTATCGATGCTTGCGCAGCAACGTGTTACTCAAAGCTTTCTTGCGGGCAGCGTTTGTCCTGCATCTTGTCTCGTTTGAGAGGATGTCATCGCTCGCTTGTCGAACAAGGCATGGATGATATACCAGAGGGGAAAGATAAGATTAAAATGCTGCATTGCTCTAGTAGATAACTTGTGTCCCAATTTAATATGAGCTGTTTCTTCTTTAACATTAAAAAAATAATTACACATTTCTCGTCGCAGTGGATGAAACGATGTCAGTAGAAAATCATGCGTCACATGGGGCGCCCTGTCACGCTATATTTATTCATTTATTTATCAGATGCTTTCATCACAAATTTGCCTGACTGCTAACGGTGATTTATCATTTGTTTCGAGTGCCGATTTTGGCAGGAAGAGTGACACGCTTCACAAAACTACGGGTTACATATTTTGTTCTGTGATTATCGCAGAAACTAATAAAACCTAGGCGGAGCGTTCGTTGGGGCGAAGCCTAAGACAAGTAACGGTGATTGAGTATGAATGAGTGTTACTGCCGACCTATGTCTAAGAGACGAGCGAGAAAATGTGGAGCCTGATTACTCTCTTTTAGGTGAGCTGCTACAGAGCCTCTAACGCGCATATAAATGACCCTTATTCTTATCGTTGCGGAAGTGGAAGAACTGCGTGCCCCGAGCTGCGTGCTGCGGCACGTACGCATATAATGAATCGGCTTATAGAGGGTGACCATTTTTAAGTTTTAGGGAATTTTTAAAAAATCGCCCGTGGCAGATAGCGTAGTTCTTGTCCTTGAGCGAGATTATTCGAAGAGGCGGACATTGCTAGCACGAGAAATAGAAACACATGTTCAACTGATTAGCGAAAATTCACTTATTCTCAATAAATTATTTTGTGGCGCATAGTGCAATTTACGAATTGTAGCCGGTGATCCTGCAAGACGTATCCACTTGGGATGAATTTCCAGCATGACGCTGCAGTTTCGTGATATTATTTCTCGAAATGTGGGACGAAATACTTGGGCGTTCCAGTTACTTTTGTGCTTCAGTGCAGAAAAGAGTGTTTTGTTGAAAAAGTAAGTGGAACAACAGTGCATTTTTAGGGGAAGTTTAATAGCGCATATCTCCTAACTGGCGTAATTCTGGAAATCCATTCCAACGGTATATGCCTTGCAAGCTCACCGGCTACAATTGGTAAATTGCAATACGTAAAGTAAATATGTAAAGTAATTAATCCAAAAGATAATAAGTGAATTTTTGTCGATCAGCCGAATATGCGTTTTGATTTTAAGTCCATGTCCACCTTACAGAATAATCCAGCTCCAAGACTAGACGTGTGTTATCCGCAACCGGCTATTTTTAAAAGGTCCATAAAACCTAAACCTGATCAACCGATATAGCCATCTATGCTACTCCTAAAATTTGCCGGTGACCGTCTTTTCTGTCTACGGCCTTACGTAAAGAAACAATAAATGTTGCCTAATATTTTCACTAAAACAAATATAGACATTAAAGCGTATAATTCTTTTAAGAAAGCGATGCTATCTTGGTTTTCTTCACGTATTTTTGGGGCAAGTTTTGGAGAGGAGTTCCTCTCCGAATAAACTGGGTCGATTCCGGTGACAGTGTGGGAGTTAATCTGCCCGATCTAGCAGGAGGTGTATAGAAAAGTTGGCATATGGTGTGCAAAAAAATTGTACGAGAAGTGGTGAGGAGATTGGGAAGGAGCGACCTTGGCGTAGGAGATCGGGGGCAGGGGGCGCATCGCAAAGGTGGGTGCTCAAGCAAGAACTCTGCAGAACTTAAGCGGAATTCAAAGAAACGAATGTTAGTCTTTGGCAACATCAATGGTTTATGGTAAAGATTTTTCTAATTTATTTTTGCACTTTAGATATATTATGGCGGCCTAGGCTACTACAGTGAACGTGAGGGCACTAACACAAGAATAATAGAGCGATAAAGAGTTAAGGGCCAGAAAACAGAGGAGAAAGCGCTCTTCGTCAGCCCCGCATCTTGCATATTTCTTTTTGTTTTTGCATCGAGGAAGTTTGGAAGTCTCTGAACCCATCGCTCACAGCGGTTTCTTCTTCATCCTGGCCTGAGGATGCCCTCGCCTACTATTGAAATAAAAGGTAAAGAATAATTGTGTTGCGCCCTTCATTGCTTTTCATCATGGAGCACGAGACACTCGTAAACCACGAGGATGATGAAAAGAAAAAAGGGCCTATTCGAAGAAAAAAAAAGGAACATAACTGTCTCACTGAGTGGCGGATATCACAAGCGCAGTGTCTAGCGACACGGTGAATGACGTCAAGCGATATAAAAAGTTGTTCAATGCCTGTCAGATGCCGCCGTTGAGTCTTGCTCAGGATTGCTATTTTGGGCCCTTCCGAATTCGCCCCCTTTGTAAATGTGTCCAAAACCCACCATGCTGGCGTTTTGAGGCATTCAGAGAGGATAAGGTGGATATTTTCATAACACGCCGCAATTAGACACTGTCGCAAATAACGTCCCGCGTCTTTCAGATTATTACTTTTTCTTGGCCCGTCATTGCACTGCCTGCTCGTTAACCTGCGCTACAAACCAGTTCACATCTGGCAACAAATGACCGAAACTGCGTCACCCAACGACGAATATAACGTTTATACACGCCTGTTACTAGCGCGCTTATTTGCCTAATGAAGGAACTGGTTCTCACCGTGACACTTCTCTCTCCTCTACAGCACTATTCCTGAGCCTGTTGCCTACAACCAGTAGCACAGATGCGTCCGCTGAAGCAGTGAACGAAGTGCCTCAACTTTGTTACGCCAATGGCACAACAGCTGCGCCTGAAGCACCTCAGGTCTCCAATGCGCCGTGCAACATTTCGTACATTCAAGTTTCAGAAAACGTGAGGCTGCCAACAAGCTTCTTCAGTTTTTTTTTTTGCATCGATTGCTACTAATGACATCACTTGTACGTCGTGATCTTTGCACAACAAACTTCAGATAATCCCCACAACCAATTGCCACTCGTAGGCGGTTTGTCTGCAAATTTAACGAAGTGTAACTTTTTTTTGTCTTCAAGAAGCGAAACATTGCTTATAGGTTTGTTCGTGTCACATCGCTCATCAGAAAATGAATGACTCATCGCCTGTCCATGCTACCACAAATGTTACAGAAATTCTGTTTTCTCCATATTGCCATTCGGTGGCTTTCAGCTGACTTCCTGTTCAGATCACAAGCAAGGCATTAAAACAAACAACCTGTGCTTGAAAGAACTTGCTAATTTGACTGAAAGAATGCATGTTTATGACACGCGCGAAATCACTTTTTGGTTTACGCCACGGAACCATACTAACTATGACCAACAAATGATCGCATATACATTGCCTACTCTTTTAAACAACCAGCATTGTTTCCTGTAATGCTGTTAGGTTTTGATTTTGTGCTGGAAAGTTTCTCCTACTTCTGATAAATTTTGATCTCGTGCATAAAAGTAAAGTATTTCCGTTTTAATGTTAATTTCAACACTTTTAGTTTTATTTTTCAAACGTCTAGTTCTTAGCATTGTAAGCTTGTCGCATACGAACACTTCCTGTTGCCCCTGTGAAAATGCAACTATCGGGTACAGACCCCGTCAAGCTTTTGGCTTTTAGTCTGTGCCCCCCGCATTTTTGTACGTGCTGTAATGTACCGTAACGCCGAAATGAAATGAAACGCAACAAATTATTGCGAATGATTTGTGGACGAGCCCCGTCAGCCATTTTGCCGCCCATTTGCCACCGCGACCTTGCATCTTCTTGTCTCTTGTTGTCCTTGAAAAAAAAGGTGTCCGTGGCCAGCAAGTGCAGGTGCAGAGAAGGCAACGCAAGTGAGTCGGAAGACGACGAGGATTACGATTACTACGATGACGACAGTTTGTACGACATCGTCCGGTTCTCAGAACCCGATGAAGAGACGACCGAGCCAACAGAAACCGACACGAAAGTGACTACGCCAGACGTCACCACCAGCCGTGGCCTTGATCATGAAACTGCCACGCCAAAAAGCCGCATCAGAAAAAGAAGTGTCATGCTCGGAGATGGAACACGTTGCGTGGTAAGACGCGAGATTTGCATTGCGGCGAACAGCATCTGAGCTCTTGTTTTGTGAAGATCTTTTCCATCCAATTTCGATGTTTTTCTTTATACCTGAAAGATAGAGCTAGCTGGTTCTGCGTTAAGTGCATTATAATATTTTCCAGCGAAAGAAGAAACACGAGGGAGGGCAGCAAATGGACAGAAAGACGCTGTAATCCAGGACAGAAAAGCAGCATCTTTCTGTCCACTTCCTTCCTTCCTTAGTGTTATTTCGCTGGAAATTCGTGTACGATGCACTTAACAATGTTTCCTTATTAGTATCGCCGAGTGGCCGTCCCTACGAATACGCCACATTGTACAACGATAATGCTTGCGATAGGCATTTTGTAGCGATGACTATAATACTTTCGTTCACTCAAGACTGGTCGGCGAGGCTAAAGTGTCGCCGACAAATCGCAGAAGTGCGCGTGACGCCAAGCACCTCAAACTTGAAATAGCGTGTAGTGAAGCGTTTACGAAGGTGTTAGAAAGTGAAATATATATTTAATTGTTCTTTCTACTGCTTATATATATATATATATATATATATATATATATGATCTGTATTATACTTCGCTACCGCGCCGTGGGAAACAAGTGCGTTTTGTTGGCGGGAATGCTGGGCCGCCACTCTTGTAGTAATTATTATACAGAGTGATAGCGATAAACAATATGACCCGTTTTCATGAGCATCCTAGAACCACTGGGCTTTTATGAGTTATTCTGCGTGCGTTTTTAACTGCATTGACCTATTTCGTTGTTTACTACCTTCTTCTCTTCTGTTTTCATTCCCTCCTCAGGCAGGCATTATGCCCCTTTCGGTGGCACTTGTCAGATTGCTTCCCTCCCTGTTTCCTTGTGTGCTCGTATGTTTCCTTAAATAATAATAATAATAATAATAATAATAATAATAATAATAATAATAATAATAATAATAATAATAATAATAATAATAATAATAATAATAATAACATTTTGGAATGTCTTGCGGTAAATTAATGGAAGTACATAAGTGGTTTTGAGATGGCAAAAGAAAACGAGTCATGCAAAACGTACAAAGCGCAAATGTACCCGGCGAAAAGGAATGGACGCGAAACATGTTGAACACATAATGAGGAGCATGCATGTACAGCTCAGTAAAACATTGCTTTAGGGGTTCTAGTTGGGGTCTTATTTTTGTCACACATTTCTGTGCGCATTACATATGGAATCGCATGCACTGGCAGCATTAACCTGTCTAATTCTTGCGATGGTAATCGTTGGGTGTGTTCAACAAAATGCCTGAACTAGGAAGGCCTATATTGATGATGCCGGCGTTGGTCTGCCCAATGAACTAACAGGCCGAGATAAACAACAGAGAAGCAGCTGTAATCACTGGAGAGTGCAGCGAAGGAAGTTGCTGGAAAGTTAACCCCATTTCTTACAAGCTGCCAAATGCACGACCAACCGGTAAGTTGAGTTTCTTTTGTTTGGACTTCAACAGATTGGATAAAAGATACACCATCACGGATGGCTGGTTCTTGCAAAAGACGTGGCTACGTTCACGACAATACAAAGAATTGAGTGGTGCACTGTCCATGGTTTCCAGTTAGTATGACTGTGTGTTCGTCGCATAAGTGTCAGTGGAAAGTCTGGGAGGAAAAACTTCATGGACGATTACAATACTCCCCAATGCGAAGTTTGACGCAGCTGCATACGGGTTTTCATTTCGCGATATATTGACTGGCGCGCACGATCTGTCTCGTGCGGCAAGTTGCAAACGAAGCTAAGTATGACGCGACTGTCTCGCTAATCGGGAGATCACGCGAGGAAGCGCGCGTGTGACGCGTGGGCGCGATTCACAGCAGCCACCGCAGACAACCTTCGCTCATGCAGCGCTTTGGAGCCTGGCCTCAAAGTTCATTAGCGCAGAAAGCAGTTCGAGCGCTTTTTCACTACCTGAAGGCAACAGACTTGAGCGCCCGACTATAGACATCCTACACCTAACATAGTGCATGTGAAAGTGCGGTACAGACTCATGTTTTCTCTCTCTTTCTCTTTCACTCCCCATTCCCCTCCCCACGTGTAGGGTAGCAAACTAGACTAAGCCTGGTTAACCTCCCTGCGTTTCCTTCTTCCCTTCTCTCTCGATGGTCCAGGAATTAGAGCGATGGTCCCCGCAAGGCCCCTCGTGCGCGCCGCTACTCTTCTTTTTCGCACGCTTTCGCCGTGCCTTCCTGCTCCGTTTTCCTCCTCGCTCACTATTCACTCTCGCCGCTTTTTTCATGTCCCTCTCTGCTCCGCGTTAGCTCTCATCTTTCGCTGTGCTCGTTCGCCCGGTTACGAGGTAGGACGCCGACGCTGACGCTCGCCGCAGGAACGGGCATATGAGAGCTGTGCTCTAACAAAGATAAGCAGACCTCTGCCACTGAACTGATGCCACAACAGGCTTGTCACAGCCGGGTAGCGTTTCCGAGGATAACATCTTTGTGATGCACACGGCATCGTCCTCGTCCGCTGCATAGATAAATAGATAGATAGATAGATAGATAGATAGATAGATAGATAGATAGATAGATAGATAGATAGATAGATAGAAATAAACGGAGAGAGAGCGAGAGAAAGCGCTTTTTGATGAAAAGCAAATATTCTGCCATGCATGTGTATATATAGGAGGGGGTTAATGAATATTACCCCCTCTTGTGCAATAATAATTCTTAGTCCATCAGGTGCAAAGATGACACACTGATGCACATATCAGCATGGGTCCTAATCTGGGGAACACTCTGAATTTCCATTTCCAGTTTGGCCTTTGCTCACTTTCGCTTCGTCGAAAAATGCTGAGCAGTTGCATTCCCTCTCATGTCTTCTGCTGCCCTTCCGTACAACTTTGGCGCTTCCATTTGTATCAAAAGGAAATTCAATTTTGAGCTATGTAACTGCTGTCACAGTAAAACGAGGCTTGCATTGGTCCGCGGCGGATGATAATGGCGCACTGTGACGCTTCATGCGCCCGCGCTCATACGGTGCGCGTCACCGCACAAAGTGAGCACTAAACAATTTTAACAGCTTTGTATAGGCGCACTTCACTTGCTGACGTAGGCGGTATGCGGCGGCGCTGTTGACAGCATCGATGGCCTAGTGGGGTTACCGACTTTTTCTCAGCCCACAGAAGTACGTCGGACCTAGAAGTTCCCTGTTTAATTTCTCATGCAGCAGAGAAGTTATGAAGTGCCCATTTCGTGAGAACGCTTTTCTGACGTCTTAAGAGAGCTCGCAAAACAAAGCGGTAGGCATTTCAATCAAGATCTATTCTTAAAATGCGGGTATAGCCGCATGTACCAAAACTTTCAATGCAAGCCCCATTGGAATACAAGCTGGTGACACTTCAAAGGCGTTTCATTTATTACAACAATGACCGATAATGCAGGCATTTTGTCAAGAGCTGCTTAACGAATGCCACACCATTTTTTTTTGTAATATGTCATCGTTAGCACAGCTGATCATTTGGAAAAATTTGGATAGGCAGCAGCACAAAATAGTAGCAACACCCTGGGAACAATGTGGCGTACAGCATGCTACATAGAGGCACCAGAAAGCTTGACAAAACTCAAACAGTCGCTTCCAATTTGCAGCAATTTATTATTTGCAGAGCATGGCACTCCACGTGTTGTTAAAACAGACTTACTGAAACTTGTTTTTAAGAAGTGCATGTCATTCAAACAGGTGTTGAGCTTGTACTTTGCCGAGAAATAGACATTTTTGTTGATGACGGACAACGCTCAAATCCACATCGATGCATTCAATATGCAAGTTAATACTACCGCGGAAAGCTGACGTCGATAGGGCGGTACTCGCCGGTGAGAAAGTTCAACACGGAAAGGAGGAATTGCACTGAACACGTTCCGTTCTTGCGTGCCGATGTTCTATGGAAACGACGCACGTCAGTATTCCGACGAGAAACAAAACCGAGCGCAGAAAGACAAACACGACGGTCAACATATATTTCGGTACAATTCCACCGAAGCTCGTCTTATTCTTGGATCATTCCGCACCTCTTTGTCGGTTTTGCGAGCAACCGAGCCCGAAGGAAAGTTTCTCGCAAGCGCTAACAAGTCGGCCGTGTTTGTTCCCCTCCTGACGCTGTATAGCTTCGTCGTGTTCGCACGATCGACCGTTGGCATTTTTGATAGAAAAGCACGTTCCTCGACGCAGACTTCCCTGGGAGGTCGCGCTCGCTCGGTTTCTTTCACTTCGCTTCTATACTCTTCAGGGATTCGACGTGTTTGCGATGCATGACCCGGGAGAAGACCGGCAATGCAATTCATCAAGCTTTTTGTTCGTAAGAACTTTTTTTTCTCATTGGGGTCAGTCCCCTTCGGTAACGATACACTCGCTGTCACTATATGCTGGTTCTTTTTTTATGGCTCTGTGATCGGTTTCGTAAAACCCGCGTATACACAAGCGCCGCGGTTCGCGTTGGTGCAAGTTATAGAAACTTCATGAGTCACAGCGTGCACTTCACGTGTTTGGATAATGGCACGGCCCACGTAGATGTAGCATGCGCGTCATTGTGCTCGTGACGAAAGGAAGCGCAGCTGGAGCTTGCGCTCTAACAGCATTGATCCACAGCTGGCGAGAAAACGCCTACGTGCGGAACTTCCTTATCACTTTCACGCATGTGAGAGGTCTGCAATACGCCGTGCACTCGATGAGTTTCGGCTACTGATGTCATTTTACGCTTGCCTCCAAACGTGTGCTGTGCGCGGAGGCGGATGGTCTTTCGCAAAGGAAAGCGACTTAATGGATTCAGTCTTAAAGCAGGTTGCAGGCAGGCGCTCGAACAGAAAGCAGCTACTCTGGTAGACATGCGGGCCCTAATTAAACGATCTACAAGTGGGGCGTCTAGATTAGATCGAGATGTACGCTTCGAAGACTACACTCCAAATACGTCAATTCATGGTTCCTGTCATAATGTATCGAACACGGAGCGGTACTCGCGGCGGCGCAACTCGGGTGGGATTGACTAACGAAATCGGAAGGCATGCTCGTTACCTGACAATGAAATCAAGGAGGCTGTGGTGTGGTTGTACAATCCATCAAGTGTTCTTTGCAGCCAAGTTTCTACAATGCGCGAGTAGCATTTGTGGCTGGAACGACACTGGTGCTCGATGTGCTCACTTCGTGTCAGTGTCGGATCAGTTCATCTATAGTATTCAAGCGTGCTTCAGGCCTGCTTCCCTCTTGCCAATTGTATGACTCTATATTAATGAATTCAAGTTACATATATATATATATATATATATATATATATATGATGTCCCAGCTAACTTGGACCAAGATTTTGAAAAAAAAACCTATGCGTTCTTCATAACTGAAATTGCTTGGATGTTCTTATCGTTTATCTAAACTTACAGTACCATATTCTGTTCGTCTTTTTTGAGTACTTAGCCAAGATAAATTATTTACCTTTTTAAATATAGCTTGAAACGTTCGGGCGTAAATAGGAAAGTTGTGGAACTCCACAAATATTGCCCAACCCAGGCACTTCCAATGAGATAGACTTAGCGTGGTCGTTTTTATTCAGAAAAAAACGAAAGACCGAGAAGTTGAAAAAAAATACCACGTGACAGCGCGCTGTGTGCGCCTGAATGCGCCACGATTACAGTGCTCTCAACCATGCTTTGCAAAAGAACATCGCTCGCTTCGCGCCTTTCGTGCTGCCCACGACAGAGCTTCGCGTTGTGCTTGGTTCCGAGATAAACGCCAGTTGTTTCGGGCGGCAGTTGAAATACAGCGCGGCTCCAGTTTCTGCGGCGATAATTTCACTCTCACGCTAGCAGAATGCATGCGCAGGAAAAATAACAACCTCATGAGTTCGGATTTGGGAGGAAGACCCCAACAAGCAAACACGCATTATAACAAGCTTGATAACGTTGTGTGAATTACGCTGGTTGTCCCAAAAAGAATTGTAAACTGAAACGACACGGAAGGTTGCTTTTTAGCTTCGTGTCCATTCCTTGTCGGCAGAGAATTGGCAATTTCATATTACTTACGTGCCTTTTCCACGTCGTACAAAAGTTTCACAAAGACAGCTCTTTTCATGGATAACGGTTGTTTGAGATTTATTCACTGTGATGTCTGTCTAAAGAATGTGTTCAAACAAGTTCCCCGCTGCCATAATGCAGTACTGGCACCTTTTCAGCACGTCCGATGAAGCTTCTTTGATGACGCAAGACGGTATCTCGCTGCAGGCTTCAGCAATCTCTGCCTTTAGTGCTTCTGGTGTAGTTGTACATTTTGCCGTGCACTCAGTTTTTCCCATGTCCCCACAAGAAGAAGTCAAGAGGTGTCAAGTACGGTGACCTTGCAGGCCATATCACTGGTCCATGCCGCCCGACCCACTGGCGTTTAAAGGCTTCGTCAAGACAGGCTCGGGCAAAGCTGCTGCTGTGAACTGGTGCACCGTTGTGCTGATACCAAGTTCGCTTCAAAAACGCAAGAGGAAGATCACAGTGAAAATATTCTACTGGGCCTTCCAAAATGTCATTCACGTACCGCTGAGCAATGAGCATGTGGTCAAAATATATGGGGCCAATTATTCTTTCGTCAAAGATAGCGCACCACACACTGAATGACCATAGGTACTGGTCTATGGTCGGCGCCACCCAATGCGGGTTCGTATGGCTCCAGTAATGCGCATTATGGATGTTGAGAATTTCTGGAGAAGGTTGCCTCATCTGCCCAGAGCACATTGTAAACAAAATCCGGTATTTCGTCACTGTTCACAAGGACCCAATTTGAGAAATCAAGCCGCCATTGAAAGCCTCTTTCTTGCTGCTTTTGATGCAGTTGAAGGTGATACGGATGCATTTCAGCCTTCCTAAGAACTCTTGACACTGAAGACTTTGAAATGCCGACCTCACCACTTCCATCACGCACGCTGGAATGAGGGTTCGCAGTCATGAAAGCCAAAATGTCTCCTTCAGCCTCTTCACTGATGGTTCCCTTTTTGTGCCGTGTCTTGAAGCTACCTGTTTCTTTCAGCGCCAAGTAACTCCTCATAATTGTGTTCGTGCTAGGTCTTCCCACGCATTGCCAATTTCGGTATACCTTGGCAGCTTTCCTCTTGTCGCCCAGTTCCGCTCCCAAGGCTAAGACCATGTTCGCCTTCTGCTCGCTTGAGTACGGCATGCTTTAGGCACTGCAAACGAATTCTTCGAAGCGGTTGCACGGCACGACAGTAATAGACAATCGAGCTTACATGTATAGCCGCTGGCACAGCTTGGAAGAAAAGCGGCGTTGTAACAAATGATGCTCTCTCTCGCACAGGTTCCAGATGTATGACGCATGTTTTGTGCGCATTTTTTCTATTCCGCATCGACTTGAACGCTGGAAAAGAAATTCCTCTTTTCGTCATATCGGAATAAACGGCTGATGACTGCGCGTTCTTCAGCGACAGGCGCGAGCGGCTGCTGACGAAGCGCTTTTTCGGAGCGCCTTCGCCAGCCGCTGCTGGTGATGTCAGAGCCGAGCAAAGGTTCAAGCCCTTTCTCGTAAGTGAAGGGAAGGCGCGGCGCTGGCGATGTTTTTACAAATCACTCATGAGAGCGCTGTAATCGCGGCGCATTCGGGCGCTCAGAGCGCGCTGTCACGTGGTATTTTTTAAACTGCGCGGGCTTTCGTTTTTCCCGAATAAAGACGGCCACGCTGTCTATCTTGTTGGATTACCTAGGTTGGGCAATATTTGCGAAGCTCCACAACATTCCTATTGACGCCTGAACGTTTCAAGCTGTATTCAAAAGGTTAATTAATTTATCTCTGCTAATTACTAAACAAAAAGACGAGCAAGGGAATGGTACTGTAAGTCTAGATAAACATGGACAACATCCACGCAATTTCTGTTCTGAAGCACGCATGGGTATTTTTCACAATCTTGGTCCTAGTTAGCTGGGACACTCTGTGTATATATATATATATATATATATATATATATATATATATCATGCAGCTTTCATGGGGTGCTCAAACTGCGTCTGATGTACTTTAGCGATGCTGAAGTGCAGATTCCAATAGATGTTGAGCCAGTCCTAGCGGATCCACACAAATGCGCTTGACGATGCGACGAACTCGACGTGTAATAAGGATGCTCGATTTCTCAGAGGAGCGGAACTATATGCTCCAAGCGCGATAAACGTTGATAACCCGATCACGGAGTGCGCCCAAAGAGAAGGCTCGGCAGGTGTCTGGGAAAACTTGCTCCGACCGCAGCGCTTGGCGATTCGGAGGACGGCTGTCTTCAAATGAAAAATCAGGAGTAGCGTGTTGAACTAGGGCTGGTCTACGTTACTAAAATTTGTAGGATACAGCGCTAAACACAGGGCAGTTAAGAGAGGAGGCATACACGGTGCCGTACGTGTTTGTCTCCTCCTGTCACCATCTGTTCTTAGAGCTGTGTCCTTCAAGTTCCGAAAAAGTCAGCACTGCTGAGCTGCACCTCGTGCACATAGCACGCAGCGCCACTTGTGGGCTTCTTGCTCGGCACTCAAGGGGGAGAGGATTTGGGGGAGCTTATCATGCTGTTATTTTTGAAATGATTAGGTTCAGGGAACATTGGCCAACGTGGGTCAGACCATCCCAGTCATCAACAATACACCCAAGCGTCTTTGTAATGTAAGACAAAGCGGAAAGAAAACAAGGGTAGCAAGGGGAAATATCGCGCACATTTAAAATAACGTAACTCAGGCATAGTGTGCTCTAGTGTATGGACAACCAGAGCGCGATTTAAAGGGAACACGAGAACGCCCAGTAGCAGAACATGTTACCGGAGCAGACACTATCTGCGCAGTCGCCAGGAAAAAAAAAAGCTGCTGTAATAACTTTTGCACACGGCGAACAATGAAGCGGATCACTAGAAATACCGCATGTAAGACAATGACAGAATGTTCAACCGAAGAAAACCGAGAAGACCAGGTTCACATGAACTTGCACCAAAACTGATTATGAACACAATCACGAACATGTCGTTTCATCGGTTTGCATCAGGGGTCCTGTAACGCAGAACTATCCCAATATTTTTTTTTTCAATCTCCTGACGTGAAATTTGCGTAATCGCCGACGCAAACATCAGGCGGTGACCCGCGGCGTTGCCTGAACAGCCGAATCAAACGCTCTCCGGTTTTATGGGAGGTCACTTTTGTTTGCTCAAGAACGAATAACACTACCTACATTGTGCAGGTTTTTCTTAACTAATTAGCTGACAAGAGGTGAGGAGCACGCTAAAGTGGAGAGGGATTCGATGGGGCCGAGCCACTGCACTGGATATCGATAACCGGATAAGGAGGGTGGTGCCGGCGTCTGTTATTTGTCCGCTTTCCCTTACTTAGCTTGCGGTGGCTGCTCGAAAATCGCGGCGGCGCGCAACGGAAAGTTAAAAATGCCGACAGAACGGATCCTCAGCAAAGAAGAGTTGGCAGAGCGATATTGTATACGTGCTTAAAGGGCTCGATAACGTTATCTTGCTGCGCAAAAAGCTTTATTATATGCAAATAAATCCATGCTCTGCGGCTGGTAAGAGTAGCCAGTGCCTGAGCGATCAGCGGGCAGTAATTGTCCATTATTTCGGAACGGGCAGTCTCCAGTTGTTGAGAAAATCATTCAGTTTTGTTCGGCATATTAATACATTTTCAACGCATACAGGTCATTTTGACGCGGTGAATTTTCGCTGTTTTTCTGACGTCGCGTGACAGACAGGCGAAGTGGGCGCAGCCCGACAACTTTTGACCAACAGCAGAAGGCTAGTGGCAAAGAAACGTCGCATCAGAAATAGTACTTTTTTTTGTTCGGCATGATCATGCATGATCAGCGTGTAGACTTCATATCAGATGGAAAGCTATCGCGGTTTTCGTGACGTCACGCGACAGACAGGCGAAATTGGGGGTGGCCGGAAAGTTTTGTGACCAATCGTGAAGAGTAGATTGGTGCACTAGAATAGAAACAGTTTGCAATAGCTTTACGCTATAGCGTCCCAGAGCATAAACGCGTAGTATGGCCGAGATAGATTACATGCTGAATGTCGAAAGGTAGAACAGGAGCATAAAAAAGGGCTGGATTCAACAATACGAGAACCGGAGGCACGCCTCACGTCAGCCAGTGGCACAGAAAATGCGTGGTTGCAACATAGAGGGTGGGCGAAAGTGTACACACGATATGACTTGCAAAGAACAGCCGCGTGGCTTACATTATTGAATGTGCCACCGTCGAATATAGTAGAAGAAAGGCGCTCACAACCGTCCTCAGAGGCCCCAAACCAGTCTTTGTCAAGTATAACCATTCACGTGCGGTTCAGCTAATTTAGGGGCGTGAGGCATGACTATACAACGCGCTATGGAGCTTGCGTATAGACTGCAAGGACAATGATCGCAGGCAGGCGAGAAGGCCAGGCTTGACAGTCTGCTGTACTGTTACAATTAAAGTATGCTCCTGGGAAGCGGGAACATTTTCCGGAGGTCCGGACTGCGTTCGTGGCGTCCAGAAGCCATTGCAAGGCCAGGCGGTCCCTGGTCGCGCAGGCTTCATAAGAAGCACATTTGACACCCGGGGCATTCCTATTACTCGTCGGATTGGTTGCCACCCATCATTTCAGCATTCTTTTGGCGGCCGCTTGATCCGCGCTGAATTTTGCGGCAATGACACGCTTTTTATACGTGGGTCGAGACGGAAAGCGAACTCGCGCCTATAGAGCGGAGAGCAGTGCAGTAATGAAGGGACGTAAGACCGGACAACTTGGGTGGCAGATTGCTGAGCGTACAAACCAGAGCCCGCATTCACAAAAGACACCTTGCGCTAGAATTGTTGCTAAGAGAAAATTTACCTAAATTCTCACGCCGGACATGCTATTAGTGAGGGCAGCAGGCCGAATGGCGAAGAGTGTTGTACATGCTGCCATCTAGTGAAAGCGGGGAGACATTGCCCCCCTTGACTGCAGTTGGTCGGCGATCTGGCAGCGCGTGCTCTTCTTCTTGAGATAGAATACATCTGAGAGACCATTAAACGTGTGCACATGTGACTCCTCGCCTGGTCGTCTCGCTGTTCCTTCCTGGCTGCAACAAAGAGCACTTACAGACGAGAAGCCTTGTGATTTCGGCCCCACATGTGGCAATTGAATCGAGAAGTGGGGACGAACACCCCAGACACGTTCCGGCAACATGCTTTTTCGAAGGAGAAGCGCCTCTCAGAAACGTCCACATACGATTATGGGTTTGCATGAAGTTTGATTCATTTTGTACACTCTGTTGACTTCCATTGTTTATTCATTCACTCTGATCTGACAGGAGGCTACACCGTGCTTGTGCTACCTCGGAGTGCACATATCATGTGCATATAATTTTTATTCATGTAGTGTTGCAAGACGTACACGGCTTGCTCCGTGCACATTGCGCGACGGCGTTCAAGAGCGGTTCGCGTGTAGAGACGTCAGGTATATAGGGGCGATGGCTAGTTCAGAATGGGGAAAATGGCGTTAGCATTTCAAACACAAGAAGAAGCACAAGGAGCTAGTACATGTCCTGCTGGGCTTATAGATGGAACACAAAAATAAAAAAAAGGTCATATAGGGTTGTTGTAGCATAGCTACTCACGTTCGTACGGGGTAGAATACATTGCTCATAGTGATTCTTGAATTTGGTATATTGTTTCCAGTGGTTGACCCTTACGAGCGCCTCTGCAAGGTGAACAAGACTCAAATGAACAGAATGGTAATTTCATGTTTTCGATCTCTTCATAGATGCCATGAACTGTTATGCTAAAAGAAAGGTACAATGAAGTTGAAAATACAGATGAAACGTTAATGCAGTCAAAAAATAAATAACAACGCTAAATTACAATACAGTAACGAATTGACCTTTAAAGTTTCGTTGTGTGGCTGATGTTTTGCAAAAGCAGAGCGCCACGAGAAAAAATAAATAACGCAGATTCCGACATATGGGATGAAAACAACAACAGCAATGACAAGAACAACCACGAAATGTGCAAATACACCAGTGAGACCGCGAGAATGCTGTATGCAATGGAGATGATAATCTGCTAGATAGAAGGGAAAATATAACATGATAGAGCGGTTAACCATAGCATATGCCCGGTTATATATACTGTGCCGGTGGAAGGGTAGATAAGACTACGGTAATTAGAAGGAGGTGACCAAAAACTCGTGGTGAGGCAGCTAGCTACCAACAGTTTCAAGCTGTCACGCATGCATGAAAAAAAAAAATACGGCAGAGCTCATTTTAATGCGATGGTAATGCGATTAGCAGTCAAGCAATGCAATGACACACCGTTTTGAAGAACTCACGTTTATTTAAAATTTATAGTGATTATTCTGAGACTTTCGCTTCCTTTTTTTATGTGTCTTCGCTCGCCTTTTATTCCCTTTACCCCTTTCCCCAGTACAGGGTAGCCGGCCGGTACTTACGCTGGCTAACCTACTTGTTTTTCCTTCCCTTTTATCTCCTCTCTCTCTCCGCTGCGTCGGCTACATGCGAAGTACACTGTCTCTAGTATCGGCCCACTTTGCTATGGCCCTCACTTGCCAAGGTCGGCCATGAGCATGAATGCATGTCGAGTACTGTATAAGCTCAGTGACGGCAACGGAATGACGAAGTAGGAATGACACCGACGGAACGGCAAAGGTGGTATAACGACAACGGTATGACGACAATGGATGACGAAGTTGGAATGACGACTATGGCACGACCGTGATGGCATGACGACGGAGGCGTGACAAATAATGCATGATAGTGACTATATCACGACGACGCATCGACGACGACGACATCACAACGGCGGCATAATCAAGATCGACTGACTGCCGCATGATTGTGGTAAAATGACGAAGAAGGAAAGGCTGTTTATGGAACGACGAAGTCGGTATGACGACAATGGCAGGATAACAATGGGATGACGGCGAATGCGCGACGATGATGGGGGGACGACGACGGCATGGCGAGAACGGAATGGCGAAGTTAGAATGATGATGAAACAATTACGCGGCGCAGCGGTGGAATAGAGGTAGAGCATCCGCCTCGCATGCCAGAGGACCGAGGTTCGAATCCCGGTGCCGCGCAATTTTCCACCGGATTAAAAAAAATCCGAAAAAATCCGCGTGTTCATCGAATTGCATCAATAGGCCTGGAGTGCGGCCTGATCCCGGTGACCCGAACCGGTAATGCATTCCCTCACCAGAGCAGGATTGGCCACCCTGGTCCAGTACTTGGCCACAACCTCCTGTATGAATAAAACACTCAAACCCCGGCCCTCGGTCCCCAGCAGCTGCGAAGCAACTGACCACGGCGGCGGTCAGACCTGTGACGCAGCAGAGGGTGCTAGAATATCTGGGTCCGGACAGGCCACCATTGGAATCTCAACCTGGCAACGTTTAACGCTGGAACGTTATCTAGTGAGGCGAGTCTAGACGTGCTATTGGAGGAATTAGCGGGCAGTAAATGGGATATAATAGGGCTCAGTGAGGTCAGAAGGACAAAAGAAGCATATGCAGTGCTAAAAAGCGGGCACGTCCGGTGCTACCGCGGCTTAGCGGAGAGACGAGAACTAGGAGTCGGATTCCTGATTAATAAGGATATAGCTGGTAACATGCAGGAATTCTATACCATTAACGAGAGGTTGACAGGTTTTGTTGTGGAACTTAATAAGAGGTACAAATCGAAGGTCGTACAGGCCTACGCCCCTACATCCAGTCATGATGACCAGGCAGTCGAGAGCTTCTATGAAGACGTAGAACCGGTGATGGGTAAAGTCAAAACAAAATACACTATACTGAGGGGCGACTTGAATGCCAGGGTAGGCAAGAAGGAGGTTGGAGACAGGTCAGGGGGGGAATATGGGATAGGTTCTAGGAATAGCAGGGGAGAGTTATTAGTAGAGTTTGCAGAACAGAATAATATGCGGATAATGAATACCTTCTTCCGCAAGCGGGATAGCCGAAAGTGGACGCGGAGGAGCCGAAATGGTGATACCAGAAGTGAAATAGACCTCGTACTCTGCTCTAACCCTGGCATCATACAAGACGTGGACGTGCTCGGCAAGCTGCGCTGCAGTGACCATAGGATGGTAAGAACTCGAATTAGCCTAGACTTGAGGTGGGAACGGAAGAAACTGGTACATAAGAAGCCGGTCAATGAGTTAGTGGTAATAGGGAAAATAGAGGAATTCCGGATCAAGCTACAGAACAGATATTCGGCTTTAACTCAGGAGGAGGACCTTAGTGTTGAAGCAATGAACGACACTCTTATGGGCATCATTAAGAAGTGTGCAATAGAAGTCGGTGGTAACTTCGTTAGACAGGATACCAGTAAGCTATAGCAGGAGACGAAAGATCTGATTAAGAAATGCCAATGCATGAAAGCCTCTAACCCTTGAGCTAGAATAGAACTGGCAGAACTTTCGAAGTTAATCAACAAGCGTAAGACAGCTGACATAAGGAAGTATAAAATGGATAGTATTGCACATGCTTTCCGGAACGGAGGAACCCTAAAAGCAGTGAAGAAGAAACTAGGAATAGGCAAGAATAAAATGTATGCGTTAAGAGACAAAGCCGGCAATATCATTATAGATAAGATAGTTCAAGTGGCTGAGGAGTTCTATATAAATTTATGCAATACCAGTGGCACCCACGATGATTATGGAAGAGAGGATAGTCTAGGGGAATTTGACATCCCACAAGTAACGCCGGAAGAAGAAAAGAAAGCCTTGGGAGCTATGCAAAGGGGGAAAGCAGCTGGGGAGGATCAGGTAACAGCAGATTTGTTGAAGGATGGTGGGCAGATTGTTCTAGAAAAACTGGCCACCCTGTTTACGCAATGCCTCATGACCTTGAGCGTATCGCAATCCTGGAAGAACTAACATAATCCTAATCCATAAGAAAGGGGGCGCCAAAGACTTGAAAAATTATAGACCGATCAGCTTACTGTCCGTTGCCTACAAAGTATTTACTAAGCTAATCTCAAATAGAATCAGGAACACCTTAGACTTCTGTAAACCAAAGGACCAGGCAGGGTTGCGTAAAGGCTACTGAACAATTGACCATATTCACACTATCAATCAGGTGATAGAGAAATGTGCGGAATATCATCATCATCATCATCATCATCATCATCATAATCATCATCATCATCATCATCATCATCAGCCTGGTTACGCCTACTGCAGGGCAAAGGCTTCTCCCATACTTTTCCAACTACCCCGGTCATGTAATAACTGTGGCCATGTTGTCCCTGCAAACGTCTTAATGTCATCCGCCCACCTAACTTTCTGCCGCCCCCTACTACGCTTCCCTTCCCTTGGAATCCAGTCCGTAACCCTTAATGACCATCGGTTATCTTCCCTCCTCATTACATGTCCTGCCCATGCCCATTTCTTTTTCTTGATTTCAACTAAGATATCATTAACTCGCGTTTGTTCCCTCACCCAATCTGCTCTTTTATTATCCCTTAACGTTACACCTATTATTCTTCTTTCCATAGTTCGTTGCGTCGTCCTCAATTTAAGTAGAACCCTTTTCGTAAGCGTGCAGGTTTCTGCCCCGTACGTGAGTACTGGTAAGACACAGCTGTTACATACTTTTCTCTTGAGGGATAATGGCAACCTGCTGTTCATGATCTGAGAATGCCTGCCAAGTGCACCCCAGTCCATTCTTATTCTTCTGATTATTTAAGTCTCATGATCTGGATCCGCAGTCACTACCTGTCCTAAGTAGATGTATTCCCTTCCCACTTCCAGTGCCTCGCTACCTATCGTAAACTGCGGTTCTCTTCCTAGACTGCTAAACATTCATTTAGTTTTCTGCAGATTAATTTTTAGACCCACCCTTTGGCTTTGCCTCTCCAGGTCAGTGAGCATGCATTGCAGTTGGTCCCCTGAGTTACTAAGCAAGGCAATATCATCAGCGAATCTCAAGTTACTAAGGTATTCTCCATTGACTCTTATCCCCAATTCTTCCCAATCCAGGTCTCTGAATACCTCCTGTAAACCCGCTGTGAATAGCATCGAAGAGATCGTATCTCCCTGCCTGACGCCTTTCTTTATTGGGATTTTGTTGCTTTCTTTATGGAGGACTATGGTGGCTGTGGAGCCGCTATAACCAACCAGAATATAACCAACCCTTATATATAGTTTTCATTGATTACGAGAAAGCGTTTGATTCAGTCCAAACCTCAGCAGTCATGGAGGCATTACGAAATCAGGGTGTAGACGAGCCGTATGTAAAAATACTGAAAGATATCTATAGCGGCTCCACAGCCACCATAGTCTTCCATAAAGAAAGGAACAAACACCCAATAAAGAAAGGCGTCAGGCAGGGAGATACGATCTCTCCAATGCTATTCACAGCGTTTTTACAGGAGGTATTCAGAAACCTGGATTGGAAAGAATTGGGGATAAATGTTAATGGAGAATACCTTAGTAACTTGCGATTCGCTGATGATATTGCCTTGCTTAGTAACTCAGGGGACCAATTGCAATGCATGCTCACTGACCTGGAGAGGCAAAGCAGAAGAGTGGGGCTGAAAATTAATCTGCAGAAAACTAAAGTAATGTTTAACAGTCTCGGAAGAGAACAGCAGTTTACGATAAGTAGCGAGGCACTGGAAGGTGTAAGGGAATACATCTACTTAGGGCAGGTAATGACCGCGGATCCGGATCATGAGACTGAAATAATCAGAAGAATAACAGTGGGCTGGGGTGCCTTTGGCAGGCATTCTCAGATCATGAACAGCAGGTTGCCATTATCCCTAAAGAGAAAAGCGCATAACAGCTGTGTCTTACCAGTACTCACGTAGGGGCAGAAACCTGGAGGCTTAGGAAAAGGGCTCTACTTAAATTGAGGACGGCGCAACGAGCTATGGAAAGAATGATGGGTGTAACGTTAAGGATAAGAAAAGAGCAGATTGGGTGAGGGAACATACACGAGTTAAAGACATCTTAGTTGAAATGAAGAAAAAGAAATGGGCGCGGGCAGGACATGTAATGAGGAGGGAAGATAACCGATGGTCATTAAGGGTTATCGATTGGATTCCAAGGGAAGGGAAGCGTAGCAGGGGGCGGCAGAAAGTTAGGTGGGCGGATGAGATTAAGAGGTTTGTAGGGACAACATGACCACAATTATCACATGACCGGGGTAGTTGGAGAAGTATGGGAGAGGCCTTTGCCCTGCAGTGGGCGTAACCAGGCTGCTGCTGCTGCTGATGATGAAACAATTACGACGGCAACACAACGACGATATGTGCAAAGAGTACACAAAGACGAATGTACGACAACGCAATGGCGACGATGGTACAACAACGTCATGATGACAATTGGATGACTGCGAGTGCATGATGGCGATGGCGTGACGACCACTTTATCAGAATGGTTGTATGACGACGATTGCGCGACGACGATGGCATGATGACGACATCATGACGCGAGTCAGATGATGAAGCTAGAATGATGGCGATAGAATACCCACGGCGGCATCACGACGATGGTATGAAAACAAATGCATGCCGACGACAGTATGACGACGACTCAACGGCGATGATGGCATCACAACAATACCAGGGCCATGGGATGACGACGAGTGTATGATGACGGTGGTGTGACGACAAGTGCATCACAAACACTGTATGGTGACAATGGTGTGACGGCGATGGCATGACGAGAGTAGGATTGCAGAGCTGGAATGAGGACGATGCAGTGGCCCGATGGCATAATAACCACAAGCACATACCTAGTAGCCCGAGTTGCTTGCCAACTTGGACGACTGGGTCGACGTAGGAGACGCGAAGACAATGCTATGACGAGAGTCAGATGTCTGAGCTGGAATGACGATGGCGGAAAGACTACGCGGCTTCACGAGCACATAGCTAGTAGCCCAAGCTGGTGAACAAATGCCACTGGGTTGGCGCAAGAGGCTGGACGGACGGACGGACGGACGGACAGACAGACAGACAGACAGACAGACAGACAGACAGACAGACAGACAGACAGACAGACAGACAGACAGACAGACAGACGAATGGATGGACGGGCAGACAATGGAGGGAATGCAGACGGGCAAGGACTGCCCGTGCTCTGGGGGCAGTCCTTGCAGTATGCGACTAGCACGCTGGTCTTGAGCGATGTTGGTTTTGTCCTCGGGCTTCGGGCTTGGATCGCGGTTTTACGGGGGCGTTCGGTACATGAACGCACAAGCACCTCCACCAGATCTCACGTGGAGTGACGTATGAAGAACACAGTAGCAATACTGTGAAAGACGAAACTAACCTTTATTTGGCGAACCTGTGCCCACAGAAACAGGCTACGCTTAAAGAACTGCGACAACGGCGAACAAAGTCGGCGATCGTCAAAATCTGATCAGCGGGTCAAGCGCGTCGGCTTTTATAGATCAGTCATCGAATGTTCCAGAGTAATTGCTGGGACCAGCATGCCTTCCACAATGCTCTACGCCATTCGCGTCGCGCATACATGCAATCAGACTACACAAGGTTCGGCGACAACAGACAGCGGATGGAACCATCGATAACATTCCAGAAACTTCCGACACATGCAATCGCGTCCTGTGCTGTGCGATAACATTTGTTAGGCGGTGAAATGTGTCGCCCGATTAAGACAAGTACACGCGTCAATATTATAATTAAAACCATAAACTACGCCCGGCCTGCTGCAATAGTTGGTGAGTGTTGGGCATTATAAATAAAATAAAATATAATTAAAACCATAAACTACGCCCTGCCTTCTGCAATAGATGGTGACAACTGAATTCATCTTGAGTTAATCATGCGGGCACCGAATCGATGAGAAAAATGGCCGCCACACCCTAGGAGATGCCGATATCTATCCCCATCCAAAATGAGTGAAAAACTTGACAACCGTTCCATTCTGTGAAGATGGAATGGCAGCGAAAGCTCAAGACAATCAAAGCTCTCAAACGAAAGGCAAAGTGTTTAACCTCCGCTGTGGGTCGGCCTGCAGATAGTGCAATATCGAGCCGATCCGCCGCGGAGGTGAAGCAGGCGTTAAGCACGTGGACAGATCCCGAAGATAGTGCAACACCGGGCCGACCCCCGGCATAGGTGAAGCAGGCATTAAGAACTACCCATACGTTGGCCGATACCGAAGATATTGCAATACCGGGCCCACCCGCGGCGGAGGTGAAGCAGGCGTTAAGCACTCCCCAGACGTGGATCCATACCGAAGGTAGTGCAATGCCCAGCCGACACGCGGTGGAGGTGAAGCAGGTGTTAAGCACTCCCCATACGTGGGCCCACCCGGATGATGCTGAAGGGCACGTTATAGGTTCCCAAGTCCACAGGGGTATGTGCCATTGATCTTGGACACTTTTTGGACTATCACCAGGATCGGCCCACATGATGAATTTTTCTGTTAACGGACACCGAAAAAAACTACGGAAGTTAGTCATACACTGCTTTCGCTGTAAAAGGCAGCAAAATGTTAACCGCCGAGTAGAATGATTTGTCGGCGCTCTGGGAATGTGTGTGAGGAGTGGGGGCGTGGGGCGGATAGGGGGGGGGGCGAGGGCTGGGCCCCCCGCCCTCCCCCCTGGCTACGTGCCTGCTATAGGCAATTTCTAGCTATATTACCGACATGTTTTTCTTCATCTTGACATTTCCTTTAGTTCATGCGTCAACACACGCTATCACGGCCCGACAATCCTCAAGCTCAATTTTTCTGTACATTTAATTAGAGCAAGAAAAAGTAAATTCCAGGTTGTTCACTTCGGATAAAGGAGTGCCCTGAAGGGCGTTGATGAATGAAAAAAATAAATGAATCTCGGAGTGATGCCAAAAAGTCGCCGTGACTCATCCCGCTCTCGTTGCTGCTCACAGTGGCTACAGCTTTCTATATGTTGAGCTACAGCTAGCATCAACTGCCATTTATGACTTTGGTGAGTTAAAAGTGGGCTTCGACGTACACCTGCGCTAGAGAGACTTTCTGCCAGCGCACTTCAAAACTTTTAACCTTAAACCCACCAGGCATACCATCTGAGTGACTTTTCTGTACTTAGACAATATCATTCGCCTTTTCCGGATTTAGCATCACATTGTCACCGCACCCTTTCTCGCCCTTACCCCGCATCGTCCGCCCAGCCTCACCTCATCCTCACCTCACCACATGAGGATGAGGGCAGATGAGGGTAAGGAATGCCCTCATGAGGGCTCGCTCTCGTGAGGGTACCCACGTGAGGGGTCTGTAGGCAATTGTAATAAAGTATATGGCTTGAAGACTGTAACTTCATTGAAGTCAAACGAACGCAAAAAGGGCCCTCGCTCTGTTCCCTGGCAATTCTTTTCAGCTTAAAGTCGTTCTTGGATGTATCGCGAGCTGTCACGAGCCGAAAAATGACACCTGGAAGGAAACGAGGCTGGACGATGGAAGGTTATGCGCGGTAAGCATTTTTTCGGTCGGACATACGTGGCCTATACTACAGGTGACTGCATTTTTATGATACAAGGCAGCGCTCCATTTACTGTTTTTTTTGCGACTAGCTCCCGCAGCAAAACGGCCAGAACGAGTACTTGAACAGAACTGGAGTTTGCCGCAACGGATCCTGCGTCACCGCAAGTAAGTGTAGATATTAAATTGTACACCTATAAGCAGGGACGAGGCTAACAAGCCTATTTATTCTTCCTTTTTCCTAAATATAGTTAAAGCAACGTCTACATTCCTCACAACTCTTTGTTTCTTAACTGCAATGCCTATGAAATAACAACCCGCCTACGCCCAGGCTATATATGAAAAAAAGAAGGGGGATGCCATGTAGGGTGGGAATCGATGTAAGTGAAGCTTTGTATGCTGTTTGCTTTGAGTCACATTGCAGAAGTGTTAACCGTTAATTGAATTATGGGTCTGTACGTAATTCAACAAATTTCATAATTGTATGCATACATTGTATAAATACATTCGCGGTGTGCATCACGTTCCGCTGCGTACCGAAGACGCTCCCGTTCCGCGCGACGCTTCGTTCGGGCCTGGGTGTCCTCGACGCCGAGAGCACGCTTTGGAGCCATTTTGCTGGCACATGTTTACGCGTGCTCCTCCTGCATACGTGGCCAGCACGCTGTTGAGATGCCAGCTCCAAGCGCTCTCTTCAGGCGATGGACTATTGTAATGTTTGCGCTACCACAGCCCAGCACGCGACTTCCACAGCCCAGCACCTGCATTTTTGTCGCACAACACGTGCCATACGCGCAAACTGCGAAACGCTGCCGCGGCGGCGCCGGCAGGGATGCGCGGCGGCGAGCGTCATCTGGTGGTGTTGCAAGAAGCCCTGAGGCGCGCGCGAGCAGGACCACACCAGCAGCAGCGCTCGGAAAGCCAGGAGAAGAGGTCAGGAAAGCTTAGCCTTAAACAGTATAATCCCCCCTCTCCCATTGAAAGGAAAATAACAAAAAAAGAGGGAAAGAATACTGGCAATTAAACATGCCAAGTATGTCACGAACACAGTACTAGGGCGGATAAACTCTGACACAGCGAATAAAATTGTGTTTGTGAGGCTGCGTGCTGGGGTGGTTCCTACGCCAGCTGTCACTTGTACTTAGAATTGGCCGCACTTCTCCTGGGCGCAACGTGTACGAACACTTCCCTTCATGTGACGGAAGGAGATGCCGGGCACTTACTGTCAACTTGGACAACCGTAAAAATGGAGCACTATACCGTCTCTTTTTGCGAGCAGGGTTCCCCTGCAGTGCCGTGTATTTAGCTATGCTCGTTGGTTACATGATAGCAGATGCCACAAAACGCTCCTTGAACTCATACATAACACATGCGTTACAGCACGTATATAAGGCGCCATTCACCTGGTGGCGCCATGACAGCACGTTCCCAAGTCACGGATACTTATTTCGAACGGCAGCATGCAGAATACCATGGCCTAATTAAACAGCGCGAAAACTACAAGGCAATTTGAGACGACCTGTAGATGGGATGGGCGTCACTGAGCCACGACCGGGGCGTGAATACCTTTATTTTTTCTTGTTTCGTTGTTGAAGATTTAAAGCTAAAAGATTATGCTTACTTGCGAGGTCCATATCTTATACCTTATTGTTTCTCTTAATCGCAACGTAAAAAAATGGATACGATTTGATTTCAGATGTTGCACCCTGGACTCATCCGAATGGTTGTAAAGACGAATCTACGAGGATAAATGGCAAAGTAAGTTATGCTACGCCTACCATAGAAGAGGTTTGCGTGTCTTGTACGTGGTCTTATTCACGTAATTTTTGTAAAAGAAGGTTTCGTTCCATTATGAATTGGCCGTATTCTTTCTCATATGATGCATCAGAAAGGTAGAGTTTACCTGGAAGAACATAAACCATAATATTTGTCTTTCAGAAGCGTTCCTTCGCTACGCCCAGTAATATAAAACTTGCATTTACCTTCTTGCCATATTTTTTTGTACCCGCCATGGTTGCTCAGCGGCTATGGTGTTAGGCTGCTGAGCACGAGGTTGCGGGATCGAATCCCGGCCACGGCGGCCGCATTTCGATGGGGGCGAAATGCGAAAACACCCGTGTACTTAGATTTAGGTGCACGCTAATGAACCCCACGTAGTCGAAATTTCTGGAGTCCCCCACGTGGAACAGCAATTTACTTCGCTGCCTATCTTGGAAAATGATATAACAGTGCTAGCTTCAGGTTTTCCAACAAGTGCACATGCACTGAGAAGGAACGTACTATCTTTCAATTTCCTAACCGCAATATGTATGGTAACGGTATGAACATACGGAGAGGAAATAGCGAAACATGGTTATTTACTACTGTTGAGAACAGCATGATGTCTAATGCCTATCACCAGTATATGGGCTTTAGTCACCAGGATTCTCAACCCATCCTTTTTACTAATCGGAGACGGATCAGCCTGAATGCTTCACACAGATACGTTTCTGTGTTTTTAGATGAGAACACTCCCAATGCAAGCACTTTTCCGATGCACTCTGTCTTAACGCAGCCTGAAGAGATGTCGCCGCGAGAGGTGTCTTCGTCTAGGGTACGGACATATCGGTATTGGCAGCACATGCAGGCCTGGCTAAAAAGTTCCTGCTGTCTTATATATGAACTCGGATGCAATTTCCGAAAGTGTTGGTTGCGCGGTTAACCGCACATTAAGCCCACTATTGCCATGCTTTTCCTTGTGGAGCGTCAAGTTATGCACATTTCAAGCTCAACTAACCGTAGTAGTGATTCAGGTCACGCATAATTTCTTTACATAATGCTAGACCATTACAGCGTGCCTTACTGAATCAATTTCTGGCATTTAGAACATGTTTTGACCCTTCTACGATGTGCTTCGATAGCTGCAACGATTGCTGTCACGCAGACTGCACCCGCTCATCGCGTAATCATAGCTGAGGCGCATACAGCGCATACGCCAGGCCTTTCATAGCTACCAGCCACAACACTTAGCTTGTTTGCTAGCACGGAGGCCACAGGCTGTACTCTTAAAGTGTTTTGGACAATCACCGAGACTCACTGCCATCTTGCTTCAAGCATGACAAAGCTCCCAATATCTGCCACTCTGGTGACTCTGACGACCGTACGTGAACCTCTGAATTTCTGGGTTCGCCAATAAAATAGACATGTTGCTACGAGCCTTAAAACGGTTGCCTCTTATTTTTCTTAAATCCATCCTACTTTCGTAGCGTCTCTGATTGCCCATCGATCTCTGCCTCTGCGCAGCTCAAGCTTTCTCATAGTACGACAACGACAGCACAGGAACTGGCAGCTCTATGAGGTGCCATATATTACGTGCTTCAACTACTGCCTATTTGGCGAGCAAATTTTCCCCGATTACAGGGCTGCCCTAGAAAGTATGAATATTACTAGTCATGGCTCCGATGAACAGCTGGTATATAAAATTAAGCTTGTTCCCCGCCATGCTTTCGAGAAAATTCATAACTATATTTCAGTGGCTGGCGAGCCACTGCAGACTTTCAGGCATGTCAGGGCAGATGAAGCTGTGTGCTCGGCTACCAACAAGATCAGTTCCCACCTCTGTTCAGAATTGACGCCGCACGGAAAGTTTGCTTACCGGCCCATAGGAAGTAACGGGATTTTGCCAACTACGATTTTTACTCACAGGACCATGACATGTGATTTTGCTTGCCGCCCGGGCTCTCCAGTCATGAAAACACCTTAGTTCATTCACATTCACAAGCGCTTATTCATTCGTCAACGGAGTGGGAAGGTTTTGAAATTTCACAACTCTTGGGAAGGTTGTGAAATTCTGTGACACTGTCCGTCCCTCGACTCTCAACGAAAGGCTCTGCGTGCTGGTGTCCTGCCGCTTGGACGACAGAGAGTTCTCGGAAACAAGGATCCTGGTACATTGGCCGAAAAGCACTAGTGTGCAAAAGGCCACCGAAGTGCTAATGCATTTTTTTGAAGGCAACTGGCCAATAAAAAAGGCGCAGTTTAACCCGAAAGCCGAAGCAGCGACTGCGATAGCAAATTCGCAGACAGCCATACGAAGTAAGAAGAGTGCTTTTATTGGCTATATTATCATGCAAACATGTGTTTGCTAACTAAATTAACAAACATGGTGTCAGCGCGCGCAGCAAACATGAACCCATCACACTCGATGACCGCGGAGACGCTGTGAAAAGGCTGGAGCGAAGCACGGCAGCAGCAGCGAGCGAAGTGAACTTCGTGCTGCCTATGGCTCCACCGCAAACTGAACGCTGAGAACACATGGCACGCACAAAACTACGAGTCGTCGACGCACCTAGACTCTGCCGCTAACGAAGATCGCTCTCAAGATACGGTCGCTCGACCGCGCGCAGCCGCCGCATACGCAGTTGCAGCAAGAGTAGAACGCCGCTCCTCTCTCTCCACTCCCCCCGGTGCCTCGCAACGTTGGGTGCTTCGCGCGCGACGCAAGGTGGCGCGCTTGCTCCCCGCTTTCCTCCCGTTCGCGCGGGCGCGATGAGCCGCGATCGTCGGCTCGCATCCCACGCTTTCACTCGCACATACAGCGTACGGCGCCCGGCGACGGTGTTATCGCCCTTGTACTTTATGTGGAACATCACGGCGACGGCAGAAATGCGCCTGGAGTGTCCATATAGTTGCTATCGCAATAAAGCGTTTGTGACTGTAAGTACATAAATGAACATTCTTCTGTGGGTGCGCACATACTGACTCCCTTTCTTCATTGTTACCTTTTTCTCTTTCCCCTTCCTCATTTGTAGGGTAGCCAACCAGGGCGACCATAGTTTACCTCCCCTCCTTTTCTTTGAAATACACAGCAGAATCGCGTTAAACGGAATTCACAAACGGGATAACCGGTTAAATGGAACAATCACCTCTAAATCAGTTAGCTTTGTATTTCGACAATGTAAGAAAAAACTTCGAGGTTGGATTGCACAACATTTTGACGGGACACCGAAGAGAAACACGCACACCACAGAGTTCTCTTTGGTGTGTGTTTCTCTTCTGTGTGTCCCGTCAAAATGTTGCGCAATCCAACCTCTAGTATGCTATACCAACACGCCCAGTCTTTAACCTTAAAGTAACTATCGTTAATCGGAACCAAAATTAATCTGAACCACCAAAAAACAACACCACCCATGAACCCATACAGATGGTAAACCAGCGAAGCTGAAATGTGGGGCTACGATGTTTATCGCTGGGTTAATTCCGATGACTTATTAAAATCTTTCTCAATTATTGGCTACGTCTTCGTCTTTCTTGATGCGGTGACGCACACGTTTGGCTTGGGTTTATCACAGTTTTTATTTGAAATGCCGCACATTGGGCTTTGCATAATCATCATCATGCAGGGGTGCAATGAGTGGTTCATTGTGTTAATACAGCGAGTTCATCAAAGGCTTTCTGAATTATGCTACACATTTGTGTTTCGAAATGCGTTATTCATAGCGTTTATGACCAGGTTGTGCACTGTAGCTACCGAGTGACACACTGGGGCTGCACATTTCATCTAATTAAAGACAGGGACACATTTTTGAACCTCTTGCGAAGTCGGAGCGAGACTGCTGCGCGCGGGCTCTGCTGACGTCGCTATCAACGTCGCTATCGGCGTAGCCAATGGCGCGCTGTACCTTTAGCCGGACGGTTTCTGTGGTTGGACCACGAGCGTTTCGCCTAGGTATATACCGATTCGCTGTAAAAGTATTTCTTTAATTAGGTCATCATAATATTGACTTAACCCCGTCCCTCTCTGTGTCTCTTGCCTGAAATAATACGTAGATTTCTATGCCTACTCAACGAGAAATTTGTCCGTCCGTCACGTAAGACGAATGCAATGGCTCATACACCCCTAAATAATGGCTCATACCCCTGCAGTAGGGTTTCTGTGGTCGGACCACGAGTGTTTCGCCTAGGCATATACAGCTTAGTTCTTTGCAAACTGCGGAACCACGAAAGCAGGCTCTAAAGTTTTTTTTAAATGAAGCTAAGATAAAATTTTTTGCGACGCCTACCTTCTATGCACAGTGCCATCCTTAAACCGTTCTGGCGAAGGCTCAAGTGTGGTAAAACTTGATATCTATTGCATGGCATATACAGTCCGGACAGCTGGATAGCGCCACCACTCGACCCTATAGACTGCTGAAATGCGAACTTTCGAAATTTCGAATGACCTGCAGCGCGCAGTTTGATATTTTGGACGCCAGCTCAACCTCACGCTAATTCAGCCAGTGAGTTGAGCAGTAAGAGCGATATTTTTGCATTTATATTTCACTGATTCGTTCTCTAAACCGAGACTAGTGAAGTCTATATAGTCACGCCCAGCGACCGACCGCGCCTATACACTACGGGACAAACTAATTGCTAAATTTGCTTCTTGATGCCTAACATTTATAAAAGTGTTAAAACGATGTATGACACATAGTGCAGCACCAAAGTAGTACACACACACACACACACACACACACACACACACACACACACACACACACATATATATATATATATATATATATATATATATATATATATATATATATATATATATATATATATATATATATATATATATATATATATATATAGATTACTTTAACGAAGCCCGCGCCACGGTCGAAACGGAAGCACGCAAACATGCCTTTTATAGCGAAGCTGTATATGGCTAGCCGATTCGTCCGTCCGTCCGTCTGTCAGTCGCCTGTGCACCGAAAACTCCTCCGGCGCCGCCCCATGCGCATGCGCGAAAGAAAGGAGAGGGAGAGAGGCGCGCTATTAGCACAACGCCTGTTTACTGCGATCCATGACGTCAGGCTACCTGGCCGGCATTTCCATTGACAGGGCTGGCGTGATGAAAGCGGTGACGTCAAAATCGCTGTTGCCTACTCGGTAGTATCCCCATTAAATTCTATGGCAGTCAGACTAGGTAACATGGCGTCATGGATCGGAGTGAAAAGGCCTTGTGTTATCTAGGTGGTCTTGAATTAGCTGCGCCAGTAGTGACGTCATTGCTTTCTGTCGCAGCCGAGCGCGCGCGCAGAAGTTTCTCTTCGACTCTGAAGTGGCTAGAACGCACGTCATACGTATTCCTGAGGAGCAGGCAGCTTGATGACGGTCTGACTTGATGCCTATGATGGTGGGGCTCGGTATACAGATGAATGTACATTCAAATGCTCTGAACTGACATTTGCGATAATCGATTAAGGCGTACTACCGGGCATTTCTATTCTTTGGGATTGTCTCCTCCTTTTCCTGGCAAACAGGTCCTGGCGGTAAGATGCACCGACTTCTGCAAAAACAACACGAAGGAAAGGCTAGATGATGGAACTCCGTGTTTGGTAAGGAATCACTTTCCTTAGTTAAAGTTCCGACCCCGTTTGAGATAAAATATTTATTCTTGCTCCACGTAATTTTCATAATATCAGCGTAAAATATATCCAGGGAACCAGTTTTGTCTCACCTCCGCACAATATTTCGAAAATAGGGACTTTCTTTTTTTGCCTCGTTCTGCGCGTATGAAATCCCAATTTAATGCTACGTTTGAGGTGGCAGCAGATTTTGTACATGATGTCATCATCAAAAGGAAGAGAAGAGTATTTACCGTGTAATATTTCAGAAACTGTAAAATATGAAAGCAATTAATTGTGCAAAAAACTTTCGACACTTTCATTTCTTTGAGTCCTAATACGTTCAGCTGCGCTAGTAAATGTGCACGAAACGAAAAATGAGTAGCGTAACTCGATTTCTTTTTACTTTACCAACAAGTACCGATGTCCCTCCAACTATTGGAAAGTAACAGACAAGTTATTCTGGCATAAACAGCAATTTCATGTGTTTTTATCGCACTGTATTCTTCCGCGTTGCTGAAGAACTTGAAGCATGTGTGAAGGAGCTCGCTGTCTTTTGCTCACTTGCGCAGCTTCAATATACACGGAAGATCAAGGTCCCTACTGTGTCTCAGACAATTGTGGAAGGAATTTGCAAGAACGGGGAGTGTATCATAACGCGTAAGTGAGACTCGATCCTCTATCATTTAGTGTTAAGCACGACGTTTTGTGCGAATGAAGTTTTGCTAGAATGACAATAGGTTGATTTTTGGCTTGTTGCGGTGAATGAATACAGGCTTGATATTGATACAGACGGCACTTTGGTACGGAAGCAGACAGCGCTAGCACTGACTTGAATTAACTTTGCATGTGGGAAAATATCAGCAAAGAGCAAGGAACTACAGGAATAAACGTAGAAAACTTATTAAATAAACAAGAAACTGTAACGGTTGCAAGTATACCGAACGCACTTAAGAGCAAGAGCCTCTGTCAAGCCACATCGCCTTTAGCTATTGTTTCCTCTTTCTTTAACAAAGAAAGAGAAAAGTAAAGTTCCAACCAATGTTGGCGTCGCGGCACATTTGAAAAATTGAGAGGAATGTCTTACATCCGCAAACCTTCTCTGCACGTACAAAGAAGTGAAAACGCGCAACTATTCAACCTTAAACAAACAGCGCGAAAAAAGAAAAAGGTAACAAGTAAGGGCAGACGACACGTATTGTGTCCGCGCGTGCTTACGTGTACCCATTTTTTTTGTGCTATCATTGCAAAATGAACGCATTTCACGTCACCTCAGCTCGCGGCTATCTTCCAATATTTCTCGGTTTAATCATAACAGTAATAATCACCGTGCGTTATGACCACTGCGGGACGAATACCTCTCCTATCAATCCCAATGACCCCTGTCTTGCGCCATCTGATACCACCCAATGACTGCAAATTTTCTCATTCGCATGTAACTTTTAAGGGTGCCACAAATGTTGGCGCACCCACGTGTGTCGCGTCCACGTTGGTCGGATCCGTGTTTAGTTAGAACACCTTCCGAGAAGTTCAAGGGAAACGCTAAACCTTGCTATCGCAGTCAGCGCTTCGCCATTAGGGCGAAACTGCAAATCCTTTCCCGTGCTTCATAACTGCACTGTACACACTCTCTAACCTACTTTCCCTCAAATAAACTGCGTGCCGAGAATGTTGGCAATCGATAGTGGAAACGAGGGTGCGATATTACACAATGCCACAAGAAATTATTGAAAGCACATGAATAAGTTCCCTTAATAGCACGTGACGAGGGCTAAAACGACGCCACATACTCTAAACATCAGCTGCTAGGTAATCCATTCGTCGACTTGTGCAGCATGACAGATGGCCGGGCAAGACACGTATCAGCTGTCTCGTCAATGTAGTAAGCCTCTGCTACCTCCCGTCTTATCTCGATATTGAGAAACTACCTTGGTGGCTGAAAGGTTCGGAGAGCAGCCGCAATCTTTACAATGTAAAGCTAAATTATATGCTGGCTGGCCATTCAAAAAAGCCCTGTGTCCCCTCAGGTGTATATTCACGCACCATTACGTGTGGCCGACAACAGTTTTTTTCGACACGAGAGGAGGATGTCATAAACAACACCCTCGTAACACGGGGAATATCTGTCAGGATGCGTTGCGATGTATCCGCGCCGTTCTTGCTCAATACCCTCAGTCCTTATTTCCATGGCAGCACATATCTTGCCTAACTTGTTCTTGGCCGAAAAAAAAACAACATTGTGGCCGTACCTTGCCCCAACCTTCCCGAATCGGTGGGACACGCCGTGAAGATTTGGATGGATGGATGGAATAACTTTACTGAAAGGTGCTGCGAGCTACGGGGAAAAAAGGAGCGCTGATAACGCGCACATCTTTTATTTTTTCTCCGGCCTGTAAATGATTGTCCCGCTCCCAGCATCGGCTTCCCCAGAATTATTTTACTCAAGAAAGCCAAATCGCTTTCAGGGTATCATGACTTTCCCTTCTGGTACAATTATTTGTTGCATGTAAACTAAACGTTCACCTGTGACTGACCAATCCTGTCTTGCCGTGCTACAATCGATCGACATTTTTAAAGCATGCCAATTATTTATTCACTAATCAAACCACCAGTTTAACCTTGCCGCATAAAATAACCTTAGCCTTTACCCAATAATAGTATATTTACTGCATAAGTTTGAGCACAAACGCAGAAAGTACGCGCATTTCTTGACCTAAGGTGATCTGCCACAGTGACTACTAGCTAAGTCGTGTAGCGGGCGCCTGTCTTTAGGTTCACCGGTAGCGCGAAGACGACGACGAGCACTGCGACGCGTTCAGTGTGCGCCGTTCACTAGATCGCCATGTTTGGCAGCGACAGTCCGCGATGTACAAATCCATAGATTTTGGGAACCCGTGTACATATATTTTGTGCAATTTTAATTATGTTCTCCATAACTAATGACGTACACCGGTCAACAGAATAGAGGATGAGACACACACGGCACTGTTGATGTTTTTAAACAAAACGGTTCCGGGCCCAAATTCACGCATGAAGTCCCGAAACATAGCATACTGCAATACTTAGATTTAAAGCTAACCTTCGAACAAGACCACCTGTGTTGGCAGTACTCCCCTATGAGCGAGAGGCCCCTGTTGAACTACAGGTCATGCCACTGAAAAAAAAAAAAAAAGATAGTAGCCGGCTGCATGGGCATGGCAGTCAAGAGGTCTTGTCGTCAGAATATGAACAGTAGTCTCGAGGCACAGGTACATCGGTGCAGAGAGGCCGGTTTCAAGGACTCGGTCCTGGTCTCATGTGCAGGCAAAATCCTCAGGAAGTTAAAACCGTCCAAACGCGGCTTGGAGCAGCGCAGTAGCGCGGTTGAAAGGAGTAAGAAAGTAGCGGTAAGGCCATACGTTCATTCTCTCTCATACAGATTTTAAAAAGTAGGGGCCAGATATGGTGCTAAAGTTTTGCTTTCAGCTCCTAATAAAGTTGGTAAGATGGGACGAGCTGTCCAAAGAAAGAGAGAAGTAGTAGGAAAGAACACAGGCTGCAAAATAAACCACGGAGAAAAGCCCGTGCCCTGTAAGATTGTTGTTGCTTACCAAATCCCTTTCTGCTGCGGCCTTACGTATACAGGGCAGACAGGCCGATGCATTAATGTGAGGCTATCGGAGCAGCACAATTATTTAGACAAGAAATCTACAAACCTGGCAAAATACTGTTTCAAATGCGAGTGTAAAACGTTCTTTGATAACACAAAAATCCTGTTTGTGCACATTGATAGCATTATAAGGGAAATGGCGGAAGCATTTCACGTAATGAGAAAAGGTAATGGATGTGGTAGTCAGCCTTCCCTAGCCTTATCTTTGAAGGAAATGGGCCTGTTGAACAGAGGTAAACAACGGTGTCAATCTCATCAGCGACCGCGAGGCAATGTTTTGGGAATGACAAGTGCTTTTATTCACATCGAGCATGCGCGCACGCTTGATGTGAGGCTTCGAAAAGCCAATGCGTTTTTTCCAATAAATGCAGTTATAGGTCAGCGCCATGTGGTTCCCATCCTCTGTTCTGTTGTCCGGCGTACGCCTTTGGCGCTGTTTTTAGACAATATGGAAAACCACCAACTCGCCCAATCTGCCGTTCTTCTTTAATTATGTATCGTAATCGCGCACGCGTGAGCGCATGCGTGTGTGTGCTATTTGCCTTTTCATTTAATTGTACAGCGTCAGTCTGGCTTTCTTGATTCAATAAAAACTAGGTGGGATAACATTGTTTGGCCGGCGAACCAGTGGCACTGTGAATAGCTAGGCTATGCACCGAAGTAGCTCGAGGTGCAATATTTTGATGGTGACGAGAACGAAAAACTGCGTGCACAAGACTGGACACATTGTGCGAGGTGGCGACTAATAATCCAACGTTCCTTGCCACGTTGCGTACAAAAAGAAAAAAAAAAGGCACAGTATGTAGGAAAGACAATCCCGCGGCTCGCAATTCATCAGGAGGCAGAGAAACACTGAAATAAAGCGTTATTTCTAACTTGCTCATCTGATTACCCTGTTCACGTCACCGGCAATCATTCTTTGTGTTTTTTTATGAAGTGGAGCGTTTCAAGCAATTTCACGCTTTCTCGAGACCCTTCGGGTCGGGTAATTACTCCAGTCCCTTTAAGCAAAGGTGCTAGTACTTCTTAAATTCGGCGATTGCCAGAAAGGCTTTAGCGCATTTTGTTATATTGCTAAGCGTAGACATAAAAATGCTTGGTTCAAGCTTTAGCAGGTGGGAGGAGGCCATGCAAAGGGTTGACAGAGCGCTTACGTACGTGTCATAGACTTATGCAAAAGGAATATCTGCAGTCGCGGTCATTCCGACGACTGACCGGAGAGCTGGGTAAACGACACCGACAGGGTTATACTTTAATTGTTTAGTTTTTATATAGTACATACTGCAGTCCAAAGACCAAGCAGTGGGGGCGAGAAAATGAGCATGACCAGCAAACATGATTAAAATACATTGGAGAGAAAAACTGCGCAACTCTGTAAGATCTCTCTCTTTTTCTGCGCACAACGAAAACACAAATCACGAGTTGGTTCATGAGTTGTCGAAATATAGACAAGAATATGGCGTTTTCAGCAATGAAGTTTACACGAAATGATACGCGTGTTTTGCGAAGGCAGGAAGGCCACATTGTTAAAAAAATAAGGCATTTGAAGGCAGCGTTTCATTCGCTGATGGTTCGCGGAAAAAACGAATGCTTGAAAAAGTTAGTACGTGCGAAGCATGATGTCAAGTCGTGGTTGTGACTATGTCTGGTCTGCCGGGAAAAAATGGGAGGAAGGTAAATACTAGAATTGATAATTAACTGTCGAGTGCCGAACAAGAAAATAAACTAGAGCCTGGCGATAACGATACCTTCTGGGTGAACAACGCTCTATCCTTTCCTGATTTTCTATAAACGCCTGTAAAAAAGGTTCTAAGTTTTTGAAAGAGTGCACATGTTATTACTTATTTACCCATCCCTCTTTGCATATTCTGCACTTTCCGGTTCTAGTTCAGGTCCTTTCATGTTCAGTGAGCACACTCTCTGGTGATTTTTTCTTTTTTAGTGTTGTGTCGTCAGTTTGTCCTGTGGTGCAACATTAGTGACATTACGAACAAGTGTCGCTGGTTGAAATTTTACGTGACGAACAATACATTCCTGTTTTCTTTTTCACTTTCTACAGCCCCCACTCCTACCATGATGGTAGTGAACGTTCCTGAAGAAAGTTGCACCCATTTACTTTCGTCCGTCAGTTATATGGTGAGCATTAACGTTATCGTGCGCAATGTTTTAGTGCATTCCTATGAAATTGTATGTTTAACCGCTCAGCCTACATCACGACAAAGGACAGGTTAGTCACAAACTGCTATGTAGGGCTAAATAACGTTCACCTGGAGAGGTTGGAATCATTATGCCTCTGGATGTTAATGCGGTTAGCATTCGTTGCCTACTTAAGCCGTATTGAGCTTATCCATCCATCCATCCATCCATCCATCCATCCATCCATCCATCCATCCATCCATCCATCCATCCATCCATCCATCCATCCATCCATCCATCCATCCGTCCATCCATCCATCCGTCCGTCCATCCATCCGTCCGTCCGTCCGTCCGTCCGTCCGTCCGTCCGTCCGTCCATCCATCCATCCATCCATCCATCCATCCGTCCGTCCGTCCGTCCGTCCGTCCGTCCGTCCGTCCGTCCGTCCGTCCATCCATCCATCCATCCATCCATCCATCCGTCCGTCCGTCCGTCCGTCCGTCCGTCCGTCCGTCCGTCCGTCCGTCCGTCCATCCATCCATCCATCCATCCATCCGTCCGTCCGTCCGTCCGTCCGTCCATCCATCCATCCATCCATCCATCCATCCGTCCGTCCATCCGTCCGTCCATCTGTCCGTCCGTCCGTCCTCTTACGCCGAACCAGTGACCCAAGTTATCCACCAGTTTGGGCCACTAGGTATGTGCTCGTGGTCATGTTGCCATCGAGGTCGTTCCATTGTCGTCATTCCAACTTCGTGATCTCCCTTTCGTCATGTCCTCGTCGTCACGCCGTCTACACCGACACAGTGGCCAAAATTATCTGATAGCTTGGGCCACTAAGTATGGGCTAGTGGTCGTGATACCATCGTGGTCGTCATTCTGGCTTGGTCATCCGACTCTCGTCACGCCGCCGTCGTCACGCCATCGTCATACAAGCATCGTGATACAGTCGTCGCCACAGCTTTGTCGTCATATGTTCTTCGTCGACCGATTGTTCTCATGCGGTTCTTTTGCCACCGTCGTTACTGTGTGGTCATCATGCATTCATTGTCATACTGTCGTCGCGATGCCATCTCGCGGCCGTTCCATCGTTGTCATTCTAATTTCGTCACCTGATACTTGTCACGCCTTCGCCGTCACGCCATCGTGATCGCACAGTCGTCGTCATGTCATTATCATCAGGTCGTCGTAGCGACGCTATCATTTTACCATCGTCATTCCGTTGTCGTTGAGTCGTACTGCCTTCGCCATGTCATCGACGTCAATGTTTGTCGTTAATTTAGCGTAATTATGCCGTCGTCATTCAATCGTAATCGTGCCGCTGTGGTCGCGTCATCATCGTCATCGCGTCGTCCACCGACGGTGGCTATTATTGCATTCATTGTCATACCGTCATCATCATGCCGGCGTGGTCATGCAATCGTCGTCGCTTAGCTTCGTCATCCGGCTCCCGTCGTGCCGTCATCGTCACGTTATCGTCATCTTACAGGTTTCGAGATAAAGTCGGCACGCCCTGGTCGTCATCCTATAGTCCTCATACCGTTCTCATGTCATCGTCGTCACTGCGCCGTCGTCATGCATTCACTGTCATACTCGTTCTCGAGGTGATGTCGCGGTCATCCCATTGTAGTCATTCTAACTCCGACATCTAACTCGTCATGCCTTCGCCGTCACGCCATCGTCCTGATACAGCCATCACCACGCCATCGACGTCATGGCGCCTTCATCGATCTATCGACGTCATTCCTACTTCGCTATTACATTTTGATTAGACTTTCGTCTTCAATCGTGAATGTGCCACTGTTGTCCTGCCATCGTCGGTATTGCGTCGTCGTCGGACAGTCGCTGTCATGCATCCATTGTCATACCACCGTCGTGATACCATCGTCGCCATGCCATTGTCGCCAGGCGCTCATTGCCATCAATTTGCCCTCATTTTCTCGTCGTCACGCAGTAATCGTTATAACATCGTCATCAGTTAGAATCACCATCCCATTGTCGTGATGCTGTAGTCGTCATACTACGTTTGTGCTCCATCAACGTCAATCCTTCTTCGACAATATGCTGTCGCCATTGCGTCGGCGGCATGCAGACGTCATGCCACCATGCTCATGACTGACCTGGGCAAGCGAGTGCCATTGCAAACTGTCGCTACACTGCTCGAGTGCTAATCGCTTTACCATTGACAGTCATCGGGAGAAGAGCTGTACCATATTTTTTTTTGTTTACAGAAAACAAACATATGTCTGCTTGAAAACTTAAATAAATGGAAATAAAATAAGCAATGTAACAAAAAAGCCATCTGAACGCTCGTAAACATCGCACGCAAAAGGGAAAACAAAATGAAATTCCAACAAAGAACGCGGGTCTGTGCACCAAATGATCCCTAGTATATTGAGCCCTCCCTCCCCCCCCCCCCCCTTCAGGTCTATACGTACAAAAATAGCACATCACTGCACTGAAAGATTTCCTTTCAAGGGTACTAACCGGGGCTATGGTCGACAGGTCTTTATTAAATACGCAGTCACATCGTCGTTGGCAAGGGGGCGTTCGTTGCATTGCTATGAGTGATTGCACGACATCAGAACTGCTGTTTGCACATTTAGACACCCATGATGACCCCTCAAGGCTATTATTTATCTTCTTTTTTCCAGGAAACAGTCGAGTCAGTGTGCTTCAAAGTCTGTTCGTCTCCGGAACGCAGAGTGAGGAACGTGGAGAAAGGGAGTTACTGTGCTGTGAGTGCCTAAATGCAGGCGTCTGCGTAGGGTATCAAGCCAGACGTACTCCTCTGCTGATGCAAATAAAACTTCCGTGCGCAGGATATATAGTGGTTATAAAATTTATTTACTCACACAGGGGACAATAATACGGAATGACGACGTAGACGCGAGAAAGTAGACGATATTTACGCAATAGACATGTATTAATGAAATGCTACAGAGTGCTAGCGTTCGCACCCTTTCACCATGATATGGTAGATGTTCAGTGTTTGCGCTACCTTCTTGCTTCATCAGATGTCGTTTCTAAGAAATAACAATAATGCTTGAAATAGGCAAAAAACTTAAGTCCCGACTGGCTGATTTTACATTCACAGAAATCTCTTGGCTCTTTTCGGTGCAATAACAAAGGTCAAAGTTCTTTATTGAATTTCGGGCCTACACAGGAGAACGGGTGGCGCCAGTGTTTGATGTCGCTGATTTTTAATGCGATTAGTACTCTTAGAGAACTCCTCCGAGCTTGCAGTCTGTCTGTCTGTCTGTCTGTCTGTCTGTCTGTCTGTCTGTCTGTCTGTCTGTCTGTCTGTCTGTCTGTCTGTCTGTCTGTCTGTCTGTCTGTCTGTCTGTCTGTCTGTCTGTCTGTCTGTCTGTCTGTCTGCGCCTAACCTCTTTCAATCCACATGAGTCAATGGTCATGTGACACTGAGTATGCGGCGCTCTTCAATGACAGAAAACCCTTTAACATTTATTTGCTGCTGGACGGAATCTAACATACGCCATAGACATTCAGGCAATCTTATATGGATATATAAGCAGACACGCGCAACGCACGGACCTCGTGGCAGCCGCGCCAGATGGCGCAGCATGTCCGTCATGAAAGCGCGAGAGAGGAGCTTGGCTGCAATAACACCCCATACATGACGAGTTTCGGCGGGGGTAACACGGTGTGTGGCGACACTGCTTTAATGCCTATTGCATTAACATCAACATTTCCCCTGAGAATGCTCCTACCAGAATGATATTGGCTCTACTTTGCTTTACTGGGGAGTTTCTTGCGCTCGGAGAACGTATAGGATTGAAAGTTGCCGCATAAGTCTTGCTTAATATTACAGTGCGATATTCAAATCAATCGCTGATTGACTAGCCTGGGCAGATGGCGTCACTTCTGAAACGTTTCCCTATGCCGTCATATAACAACATAATATTTCGGTGTTCTTCGTATAGAGATGACGTGTATGCTGCGTAGTTTTTGTACAGATAATACGAAAACGGGATATAACTCAAACCGTTTCGTTAAACGGGGCCATTCGTCTTTACGTCGCCTTTCTGGCGACCCAATACTTTTTCCTTGGTAGGAGTCCCAGTGGGCACAAACAAACAGCAATGAGGCGGGACCTGGCTGTGTCACAAGGTTGACATCGTTGTTTTATGACGGCAGCACAGCGACCCCGTTTCAGTTACAGTGACTTCCACAGTTACTGGAGTGGGGGATTCCGCCCCTGGTGCTTACATAGAGACCCTATTCGTGCGATTTTGACTTGTGTTTGTGTGCCTACGTGTTTATATGTTCACATTCTGTGGTATCTACAGATGTAAAGGTTTACGTCCTCCACACAAGTTAAGGGTAGCGAAAGGCGTACTTCTGAGTTCTGAAACTGCGGCTGATGTTACACCGCGACGGATTGAGAACGATGCGTGGACAGCACAGAGATAAACCAATTACATTGTGTCCCAGGGCTACACTTAATCCTCAGTGTGGCATTTCCGTTATTCCGAGTATGAAGGAAAAACCTCCCAATGAACTCCTTGACCTCGGTCAGGGTCATGTGCAAATATCGATGGTGAAAGTATGTCTATGCACGAAAAGACGTGTGAAATCACCCCACCAGTGTAAGGGGTGCGCCACACTTACTGGACATATATTATTTGGGAGCTAAAAGAGAAATATAAATGAAAAATGCTCCGGCCTGTACCACTAAGTATAACAGGCTACACTTACTGGACAGTGGGATTCCAGCGCTGGTGATAGTATTTGTGTGCTCGTGACTTGTGTATGTGTGCAAGTGCGTGTTGATAATTCCATCTTGTTTGCTCTTTTTTTTCTTATTATTCTTGCCTGACTAGTGCATTTGAAGTTTTGGTTTAGCTGGTGGGAAAGAGTCTATCTTCCTATTTTTTTCATACGCAAAAAAAAAAAAAAAAACTAAGGAAGGCTGTAGCAGGGACGCATCCGCAGGGCGTATAGGTGAAACGTCTTGTGTGTGCTGCAGATGGTGCATGGACATTAGGCTAGGAATGACACAACAAAACACATATTTTCTAGTCTTAAAAAGCTCACATGCATAACTAATGTTGAAGCTAGGGGGGTGGGGGCAGGTGTTACAGTCTAATTGTGCAATCGTGCTCGCTCCCTATTTGTGGTGGCCCCGTTTGTTTTGCAGAGGGTGTTTGGGTAGTAGGATAAAAAGATAAAGGCATGAGTATAATGAATTATACATATTACGTCATAGTGAACTGTGTCAAAGACGACCCTACTGCTCGAATGAACAGACGTACTGCCGAGGTACGCCTCTCTGAATGCTGCACGCGATACTAAATTTAGCTCAACGGCGCCGTCTGTGCAAGAGATCGAGTAATGGTTTCTTTCTTACGCACAACGGCACAAAAGTAAGGCGCTAGAGTAGTACGGTGGAAAACATATGAGTGATAATAAGGAAACATGTTTTCCTTAAATGCGGCTTTAGCAAGCGACCGCTTCTGACTGATTTTAATTAAGTTTCACGTCAGTAATGATCCCCGATGTCGTTACCAAACTGCTTTCTATGTTGTTGTCGTCGGTCTTGCTTACGCTGCTTAACGATTACATTGAATGCGTGCGTAAATGTTTCGTTCTCTAATCTGGCAACCCGAATTTCGCTTCTCTCTCTCTCTTTTTTTTTTCTAGCTGAAGACAGAAGGAAAATGGTGGCCGAAAGTGACAGAAGTGGGCGAGTGCATCGGCGGCGCATGCATGACTAAATGTGGGTGAGATGGCTTTGGGGGAAGAAGGAAGGGGGAGAGTGAAAAGACAGCAAATGGGCAGTTACAATGTGGCGTGCAGAAGCCTCTCCCCCCCTCCAAAAAAAAAAAAAAAGGAAACGGAGTACTCACTCTCAGCGATGAGAATTTCTTTCAGTGGGCCAATGTTGCGTGTAGCCTAGTTGCGACAGATAAACGGGCCACTTTTCCGATTGGCAGGAATCGTCGGCATATGCTCCACGCGCGTGTTCCACGAATGTGCGTTCAGCAGTTGCGAGATTAGAAGAAAAAGGGAAGAGGAATAAAAGAGAGGTTCTTTTGCTGCTGTTATCGATCCGAACAGTTCTCAGGTCTTTCGCTTGCCGACCCACTCGTTGTTGTGGTGGACGGTTGTTGAATTCTTGAATTTTGCGGAGAAATGCATTGGCGTTTCAGTTACTTTCTAAATAAAGCGTCGTTTTGTGCATTCTAGCACAAAAGTAACTGGAACGCCAATGCGCTTGTGCGCAAAGTTCGGGAATTAATATCTCGGAGCTGATGTCATCTTCAGAATTCGTTAAAAGTAAACGCACCTTGCTAACACTACGGCTAGAATTGGTATATTGCAATATGGGCCATAAGGGAATGAGTTAAAAAGTTAACCAGTGATTTTTTCGTTAACTAGCGGGCTGTGCATCCTAATTTTTGCGCAAGTAGTGTCAGCTGCTTCGAGTAGATAACCTCATGAACTAGAGTTGTGCTCTCTGCCGCAGGCTACCTTTACGAAGTTTTAAAAGTGTTCGCTGAAGCACGCTGTATATTTATTCATTTTATTTATTTATTTACTGATACCTCAAGGGTCCAAATCGGACATTACATGAGGGGTGAGCACGTAAAAGGCCGGAATGATGATAATGATAAAATTAGGAAGATGAGTCGGAACACTCGAAGGTATGCATATTTGGACTAGCTTGAAGCATAGGTGATGTCCTTCACACGGACAAGAATAACTGTGACCTACAAGCGCACACCTATAATAAACTGTCACGATAATCCTCCTGCAGGAACGTGTGACAAAATGAATAACAAAATTAAGAATATTGAAATACAGAAGCTGTATTTGAAAGCAAAAAAAAAAAAAGCAGAACTGAACAAAATGAACACGTACACGACAGTCGGCAGCACTGGCCTTCAACTTGCAATGATCTTTTTAGAAGTGAAATGCCTGCATGGTCTGCGCGCGCTCAAAGCAGCATTGTTTTGACTGTCTTTGAGGTAAATCACTTGATATGTATTTTAGCGCTAGGATCTTTAGTACCGCTGTTGTTTTCTTTTTATTTGTGCTGGTTTAATTTATCATACATATGTTGAACTAAGTTGCCGAACAACACGTGTTAGTTAAACAGTATGCGACCTCGCCCGTGATAATACTAGAACGCCGAACGCCGAACGCCGAACGCCGTACGAAGTTCAGCAAGAAATGCTGAGTTTGCCTGACACACTTCTTACGTTCCATTCGTTGACAAATCACATTAATGGTCACAGGTCCCAATATATTGCCATTCTTTTGTGGGAAGGGCAATAGTTTCTGGAAGGATGGACAGACGGGAGTCCTGAATAAGCTAAGTGCTAGTCCACTGAGCAATGAAAAGTGAACGTTCTGGCAAGCAGACGCAGAAGCAATATCATCAATAAAAATGATGCAATCAAACGCAGTGCGTCCGCCTATGATAAGGACCGCATATGATAAATATGTGGTCCTTGTGCGGTCGTAGGTCAACGGAGTGTTCGTTAACTGCAACGCACGAGAAAAGTTCACGCGTAAATTACTGCAATCGAACACAAACCCAATAATAAAAACAAAATCCCTCTTTCATTCACATGGTATGTATCGAGCACTTGGGCAAACATGTGTGTGGGTGCCAGTGGCGCAAGGGCTTTCAAACGATCGCATAGCACGTGGTTGCATCAAAGGAGCAACCTTGTTAAGGTATAGCAGATATACAGTTTGTGGGTGTGTTGGCTCGCCGGTGTTGACAGGCCTGACAGCATCGAGTGTGATGCCACCACGAGGTTGAGCGACCGCGTTAATGCAATGCCTGTAGTCAGGGTTCTGCGCGTTCAACTGAGTGTACGAAATGGAAGTGTACTTTGCACACATTGTTACATCATTGCACCGATTCGCAGCGCGTTAAAGAAAAAGAGAAGTAAAATATCCGATCCGGACATGACTTCGCCACTTGGCGTATGAATTAGTTACGTGCCTACAGAAATGCGTAATCTGCATTCACTTCGCTTCAGCGGAGTCTGCCGCGTCATATTATTTAGGTTGTTTATTCACGGCTTGCTTTTTTCGTTCTACCTAGTTTATTCTACGTGTATTTGTGTTCCTTATTTTGCTAGTTAAATTGTGCAATCTTGTCGGTGATTTCGTATGCGGCCAGAGGCACACTCAAGCTAGTGCACTGTAGCTTTTGCCTGCCGTTTCCTGTTCTTTCATGAAGGGTAGGACAAAGCTCATTTCATTAAAAAGCGTTTCTTACCTTCTTACCATATAGCTGCCTTGTCTGTGTGTGCCCGTGCGTTCGCCGTTTGCCTTTTTTATTTACTTCTCCATCCCAACTTCATCTGCTCTTTTCCTTTTCGGCTTTCTTCCCATTTCTCTTTTCCCCCTTCCCTCTTCTTTCTTCCTGTTTCATACTCTCTCTCACTAGCCTTTGTTCCTTCATTAAGTCCCCACTGTGTATTTTTGCACGGATAAACCATTGGTTCGCATTAGGGATGCCATTACTGGAAATGAATACTACACGCTCGCTTCCTCTTCTGCACAGCTCCGGATAAACCGCCGCCCCATGAAGAGCGGGATACACGTTCACATAGTTGCAGAAAATGGGATTACGTGACAGTCATAACCTCTAAGGTACGTGTGACACAGAGCAGGTTCCTTTGCGACAACTACAGCGCTACCGACATTCATTTGTGGCTCAAAATGTTTTTCTTGCTGTTTATCGTAGTTAGCAATGCCCAGGCTAAAAATCGGACCTAGTTTCAGTTTAATGCCCTTCTCTGTAAAATCGTTTTGTTGGTCTGATCTTCTTGAGTGTCTATGTGCTATCACGGGCGTCAACTACGAGGTGGGGGGGAGGAGGGGGAGGGCGCTTGGGGACCTGAGCGCCTCCCCCGCCCCCTACCCCTCAAGGCAGATGCCGAAGACGCACCCCAATTTGCCATTGCCAGGATTCTGTCACCCGCATTTGAGGTTTCTTTTAAGTTGTCGCTAACTTTTCACTTATTAAATCTTCTAACTTATTAAAAGCTTGTTATACTGTTGTTGGTGCGGGCATGCTCTCCGCTTTTTACTTTTTCGTATATTTCCTTAATTTGTGCGAAGGCTGATAATAGAGGGAAAATCGCAATTGAAAGGAATTTAACAAGCAAACCTTGATTTTTAACGGTATGGATCGATTCTACCTATAGAGATTAACTATGTTGCTGAATGTTCACATTACACCCGAAATTGCTCCTCTAGCTTGAGAGCGAAGCTATTAGTGCGACTATAGAAGCGCTCGTAAACGATATGTGTGCCTATTAACTGTGTCCTGGGAGAACTAGGTGATTCACAAAGTTTATAGTTACAGCTTAACGGGACACTAAAGAGAAAAACTATTTGAACTGAGTTAGTGACTTGTCCTTCAACAATACCAGTAAAGCTAGCCTTACGGCGAGGTGACGCTTGGTAAGTCAGAAAAGACGCGAAAACGTAACGCACGTAGCAACGCTCCCTTGAAGTCCCCGCACCAACTGGCCCCTTGAGGTTATCCATTTCGACAACATCTGCTCCGGCCTAGTGAAACATTTATTGGTAAACAAAGTGCTGCTTTGTATCCTAAATGAGGCAAAAACATAGCTTGGCAGGTTTTGAGAAATTTCACTTCGACAAAACGGCTCAAATGAGAGGAAACGTCTTGAAATCCGTTACGTCCCACTGGTGTACTGAAGCTGATGTTCAGGCGCGAAAAAATAAGATGTCCTTGCCCTTAATCTCCTGTGCTAATAATAGACCCATTACGACGAAATAAACGAAAGTAGAGTTTTTAGAATATACTTTTGTTGAACCTGAAGTGATTTAGTCTTTCTCTTTAGTCTCCCTTAAAGATGCAATGATGGGCTCGTTAGTAATTCAGTACTTACTCATTAGCAGCGCACTTGAAAAAATAAATAAAAAAAAACATGGGCACAGGAAAAATGAGGGCACACACGAAGAGGTGAATATTTTTATTGCTTCATTTTCTTGTGTCCTTTTTTCAACTGCGCTGACCATAACGAATGTATATTTAAAGGAATGCGGTGAATCTCAGAAGCGATGCACATAAATTTTTTGAAGCGTGTTGGGTAACTAGGGCTGTAACCATTACTGAACCTTCGTTTCTCGCCTGTGTAGAGTGTTTGGAAAAACTCTCACAATGTTTCCTGGCCGCGCCGAAAGAACCCTAGTTGGTGTCAATCTTATATTTGTAGAGGATGGGGGCCTTGTTATGGCTAACGTGCCTGTACCGAGGGCTTCACAAACATATATTGCAAACCACGCAGAAAATCATGCATGATGCGTGGGCAAAGTTTCTAGAGCATCAGTGAATGGCAGCCTTCGCGAAAAACTTCTTCAGCAAGCGCTCGAAGGCAGTCTATGGCCGTTAACAGTTACATTTTCCAGTGTCCTTAGACATCAACTCTGAGTGCGTGCTCATAAAGAAGACCACAGTTGTGCCACTTATGCACAAAGTCGTCCACAGCATATATATATAGGCGGCAAACAGGCACGGCATCACTATGGTTTTTCCTGTTCCAAATAAGCTCGCTGGGTTATGACCGAGGATCAGCGGAGGAGGAGCCCTACGAAGCGGTGGCGGAACAAGGCATGCCGAAACTTTCGTGAAATGTGCAACGGGCGCGGTTCATCAAATCCCACTCAAGTGCGGACGAGTATATGTGGACCAAAGAGGGTGCTACGTGAATGAACGCATTGGGGAGCATGCGTTGTCAATTCGAAAAAGAGAAGGAGTGAACTCGCCCACCCATTGAATTGTACGCAAAGGATGTGAGCCACTGTTCAAGAACATTGAACAAAATAGCGCATGAGCTTTTATAAGCTCTTTTACAGAAGGGTGATGACTCTGTGACACCTCTGTGGCGGAAAACAATTTTCTTCGCACCTTTTGTTGACGTGAAGCAGGTTTGAGTTGCCATCTTCCTCTCCTCCCCCCTGCCTTTTCTGGCACGTGTAAGCGCTGCCTATATAGGCAGCTTCGAAACGAACAAAACCAGTTGCCAGTTTGCGCTCTGTCCGTCTATTTCGTTTTCCCCCCTGTGTTCGTCCTTTCGTACGCGCAACTCTTCCTAACGTGAGTTCTAGCAGCTGCATTTCAAATATTTCATGGAAACAAAATATCTAGAACTACATTTTGAACTGTTATGTGCAGCTAGAGTGGCCTAAATATTTACGATACCGATTAATCTTTTCACGGGAAGTTGGCACCTGGTTTCCCGAGTAACGTAATGCGAATAACAATAGTGCTTATATTGACCAGTGGGCATGAACGTCAATATGGGACTCTTCTTCTGCTTAGCTTTTATTCTGCCTTGTTGATGTTTTTTTTTTTCTTTAGGCTCTTCGGTGTCTGTGGAATAAGTGGGTGTTATGAGGAAAAGTGCATAGCTCTCATGACTGCCTTGGTATAACGGGGTGTGATATCGGCTACCTACACGTACATCATGTATCTCATTTAGAGGAATTATTAAACAACAAAAAATTATGTGAGAGACATAATGACAATTTCCAAGAATGAATTGGAATTTAATGATAAAGGAGACCCCAACTGTTATATTGAAATGTGTACATGAAGCTATTTGCAGTCAAAAACAAGAGGATGTAACACTAGGAATACCAAAATAAGAGCAAAAGTTCGTGAGTTCTTGCAGTGCGCAATAAATGCGCCGATTTTCCGTCTTTCTTCTGCAATTTGATGTCAGACTTCCGAAAAATTAACTTGCAGCTCATCGTAGCCGAGTCCTGTCAAGTGGAGTGCGCTGATGGCGTGTTCGAAAACCGCGTCGATGGAGTCAAGTGCTTGGTAAGGGACGCCACTGGCGTGTTTGCGCCTGCAAAATTGTGCAGATGGAGCGCACAAATCGTAAGCTACGTGAAGCGGAGCTTTCATGAGGCGGTTTAATAGCTGTAACGCTACATGCGTATACATATTCTGCAACGCCTTTCGCAGCACCGCGATTACGTGTCAGTCCGCAAAAGCAGCAAGGCGTGGAAACTCTCACCACGTGACACACGTGATCCACGCGATCGCGGAACACACTTGTCGCCGGGACGGACCCACTTTCCATAACGCGATCTCCGGGCGCACCCCAGTTTATTGCCGCACCGCCTACAGGGGGGCGGCACACCTTATTCGGCACGAAGTCGAGAGAGCAGGCGCTTCAAACCTCGGGAAAGAAGGCAGAATAAAATGCACTTTAATGAGAGAATTATGTGCTTGCAGGCGTATGTTCGTTGCAGTGAGGATATTTAGGTAATGTTTGTTGTTTCACTGCATAATTCCGTAAAGAAGAGAGGAGGTAACCGACACACACACACACACACACACACACACACACACACACACACACACACACACACACACACACACACACACACACACACACACACACACACACACACACACACACACACACACACACACACACACACACACACACACACACACACACACACACACACACACACACACACACACACACACCGCCGACTGTACAGCGTTGTTGCTGAGCAACGCTGTACCGAGCGTTGCTCGGTACAGCGTTGCCGAGCGATGTCGCACTCGAGCGATGTCGCACTCGAAAACATTTCGGAAACGTGTTCCATGTGGTTTTAGAGTCTCCAGAAGAAATTATCGCCGATGACTGTCTAACGGCCACATGGCGTCAGAATTGCAGCGAGCGAGGTTGATGCGTGTAGATGACTCAAAAAGCAAGTGTGCTAAAGCGTAGCGTTTACTCGCATTCTTTTGGCTTTTGCAGCTGGAATACAGCCTTAAAAAGGAAGGAAAAGGCTCACAAGGTTGGTACAAGACAGGCGTGTGCAAAGGGGGGTTCTGTGTCACTGAGAAGCACTCGCACACCATAAAGACCGATGACTGAGAGGTGCACAAGCATGCTTTGGCATACATGTGAACGCAAGAAAATGAACTCGGGAACTAGTGGCACCTAGCAAGCATTTCAATAGACCCACCTGTGCGGATAAGTATGTTCAAGAAAGAACAGGAATCAATTGCACGAAGACAAAATACTGTGAAGACGCAACGCAAACGTTTGAATCTATTTGAACCGAAGCTTCAGTGAAGAGGTTCATTAAATGCTGAACAATTGACGGCGATGCGTACGATTGTGTTTATTTTCGCATTGTGGAACGTGTTATACATGTAAATTTGATGTCTGTCACAACTACAACTTCGTTTTTACATTCCTGAAGTACACTGTTAAATATATATGTCCAAAATAAAATATCAAATAAATGGAAGCACAGTGTGAGACGTCTTAGCAGCAATGTCATGAGGACGAAGGTTATGAAGCGGACCCAGGAGAAAGCTGTCATATACCGGGTGCGTGAGGTATTTGAGAACATCATGATGCCTTCAAGAATAGCGACAATATTTCAGTCAATAAGTGAAATATTTTTCCCTATGACTCACATTTTCTTTTTACCGCTATTTTTATGCTGTTTTTTATTGCTTCATGACCTATTTACACTTTTAATTACTTTGTACTTGGTTGCCAACTTTTTTCACGTCTTCCTACGCTCCATGTCAACCCTTCTATGGTAGATATATTTGTGCACCTTAGCCGGACGTTTCTTTTCATTCATTTTCCTTAGCCTTTCTTCAACACTGATTTTGTTCTGAGCGTCTGTGACTTCAAAAGAAGCCCCACTGATGTCACTTTGCACTGCCTCATTTGTGGGTTCACCGTAGGTCCCAAAAGCGAGTCGGCGCACGAACCTCTGGATAATTTCCCACTCCGAAAATATTGACACGTGTATACGTGTACTTATCTTTATCGGGCGACCACGTTTCGCCGCCTAACAAATGTTATCGCACTGCGCGGGACGCGCCTGCATGTATCCGAAGTTTCTGGAAAGTTATCGATGCTTCTATCCGCTGTCTGTTGTCGCCGAACCTTACGTTATCTGATTTCATCGCCTGACGCGAATGGTGTAGAACTTTGTGGAAGGCGCGCGGGTCCCAACGATTAGTCGGGAACATTCGACGACTGCTGTATAAAAGCCGACGCGCTTGACCCGCTGATCAGATTTTCGACGATCGCCGACCGTGTTCGCCGCTATCGTTGTGCTGTAAGTGTAGCCTGTTTTTGTGGGCACAGGTTCGCCCAATAAAAGTTAGTTTTGTCTTTCACAGTATTACTACTGTGTTCTTCAACGTCACCACCACGTGACAATATTTTCTGACTCAAAGCACATAATTACATTTGCGAACGTTAGCGCCAGCTGGCACTATTAGACTTTTCCAAATTCCTCGCACCGCCATCCAATGACAGTAGCCCCAAAATGTCTTATCTCTATTTATTGCTGCAGTACTGCATCCGTTTATCTTTAGATTATCTTGTTGGACGCTTGAGTATTTCTTTCGTTTATGTATACACCCAGCTGTTTATATTGTTTCAAAAGCGGTATGCCTTTTCGTTGAAGTTATGCGACGTCATTACTGGTGTCGTCATTATCATTAGTAATTCACGATGTTCCTGGGCTAACCTTAAGCACCAGATTCGTTGCTGCATTACCACTTATATTCGCAAGTCTCTGTAGATCCCTTGCATTGTTCGCTAGTAGTACAATGCTGTCAGCATAAATAAGCCTAGTGACCTCCTGCTGCACTTCCTACCCCTTACGGATGTATGATATTGCTACGGGATAGTATTTCCAATGACGAAGAGCCGAGCAGTAAGAAGACGACGATGACGATTGGAAGCTAGCGCGGGCTGTTGCCTCTTGGCCAAGTGCGGCGTATTGCTTTGTAAACATCCTTGTATATAGCTTTGCGTCACCGTCTTCCTATACGTAACCTATCTGGTGGAGGTGGGCGTTCCCTGTACCTCGTCACGGAGCTTCGCAGTGGACGGTACGTCGAGCCTTCCTTCATAGCTCCCGGCGACGACAACTCGACTCCGCCGGCTCCGACACCTGCTGCCACTTCGACGACCTACCTCACTCTCCCCGCTCTCCGTGATCCTGGCGTATTCTCGGGCAAAGATGGGGAAGACGTCGAGGACTGGATCAGCCTGTACGAACACGTCAGCCGCAAAAACCGGTGGGACCCTACTATCATGCTCGCCAACGTAGTCTTTTACCTCGCTGGCACACTTTGAGTTTGGTTTCGGACGCACGAAGATGAGCTCACCAATTGGCATTCGCTTCAGCAAAAGCTCCGAGACTTGTTCGGCAACCCCTACGATCACCAACTTGCCGCGCAGAAGGCGCTTTCCGGCCGTGTGCAGGCGTCAACAGAGCCCTACGTCACGTACATTAAGCCGCCTCAGGTCTGTGCCGCAACGTTGACGCACACATGACTGAGTCCGACAAGGTCTCCCACATCCTCAAAGGCATTGCCGATGACGCCTTCAACTTGCTCGTTTTTAACAACGTGGCGACGGTGGCTGCAGTTATAAAAGAGTGCCGCCGCTTGGAACTCCCTAAAAGCCGACGCATCGACCAGCAGTTTGCCCGTCTGCCCAACACCCCAGCGACATCTTCCTGTGCCGACGCTCCTCGTCCCAACAACACTGGTGATGTTACCAGAATCGTCCGGCGTGAGATCTAGGTCGCCTATCCGGCTGCCTTCGACTCCAGCCCTTCCAATGCACCTGTAGTCACGGTTTCCCTGATCCAGGCAGTTGTCCACCAAGAGTTCGAAAACATGGGTCTTCACAACATCTGCTCGGCAATTCGCCCTGATACCCACCCTGCTTCTTCGATTCCCTCGCCATCCCGCATCTTCTTACCCACCACGTTTCCGCAACCTGTCTGAATGGCGCACTGCAGACGACAAGCCCATTTGTTTTCACTGCCATCAAATCGGGCACATTTCTCGGCACTGTCGCAGTCGATGGAGTTCCCTGAACCGGTCTACTTACACTGCCTACTCTCGCCCCCCAGATGGCCTTTGTTGTCCCTATGCTGCCCGCTCAGATAATGCCGCCACCGATTCTCCTGCGCCGAACTGCCCCTATTCTCGTTCGCCTTCGCCCCAACGACGACAATCTCGCTCACCCCAACCCCGTCGCTCCTATTCGCCGACTCCCTTCGGACGCCGCTCCCAGCCGGAAAACTAGACGATGCAGCGCCTCGAGGTGACGCTGCATTGCTCCCTACGCCGCCAAATCCTCTCCTGACGTTGCCCACTCATCTGAACCTTCTTGACGTGCAAGTCGACGGTGTTCCTGTATCTGCTCTCATAGACACTGGGGCGCATTTGTCGGTAATGAGCGCTGACCTTCGTAACCGGCTGAGGAATATAATCACGCCCGCCACGACGCCTGTTGTCCGTGTCGCCGATGGCGGAACAGCCCCTGTAATTGGTATGTGTGCCGCCCGCGTCTCCTTCGCCGATCGCTCAACTACCGTGCTATTCACAGTCATCGCTCACTGTCCCCACGACATCATCCTCGGCTTAGACTTCCTCTCCGCACATTCTGCTCTCATCGATTGCTCCGCCAGTACTCTCCGCCTCGACCTGCCTGTTCTGGATCCCGCTGAACACCCTACTCGCCTCAGTTCCGTCGACTTCGTTCGCTTGCCACCTTCGGCACTGACTTACGTTGACTTCGTGTCATCCCCACCAGTCCCCGACGGTCACTACATCGCGGCTCCTATACAAGACGTCCTCCTTACGCACAGGATCACAGTACCTCATACAGTTTTATCTATTACGGCGAATTGCGTCTGTCTGCCAGTGGTCAATTTCGGCTTGACGACACAAGTGCTGCCACGCGGGATGTCTCTGGCCCAACTTTGCTCATTCGAGGATCACTCTGTAGCATCGATTTCAGTAGACGACAATTCAGCCGATCCTCCTCTACCATCGCAGTCGGCAACTTGTACCATCGCCAACTTACAGAAAATGATTGCACCCGACATGCCTTCCGAGCACACTGGTGCGGGTGGTGGTGGTAACAACTTTATTGAGACTCTGCTCAGTTGTAATCTGGCAGGCCCGAGTCCTAGAATGGCCCCTCACGAGGAACGACCCTTTCGGCCCAGGCAACGAGGGCTTCTTGTACTTTTTCTTCCGGCGTTCTCAGCAGCTCCTCCCACGTCTGTTGTGAGGGAGCTGGCAGGAGCGACCTGGGAGGGGGTAAGCCCTCGCACCCCCAAAGAATGTGATTTTGGGTAGCCAATGTTTGATTTGTGCAGTTTTGACATATTGGGTTCCATTGCCCGTTGGTAATTATGGCTAGCCAATGTGGGCTGGGGAACGATTTAGTTTGGATTCGACGCAGGATCGAGGCTTGCGCTCGCGTGAGGCTTGCGTTTGGAGGTGGGTAGATTCGCCTTTTTTGCTTGTAATAGTTTGTTATTTCGTGGTATGTCGTCGGTGCCTCATCCATGGGATCCGAGTCTGAGGGGCACACCTCCCGGTTGATTAGACCTCGGGCTACCCAGTGTGCCTCCTCATTCCCTTGATTCCCCAAATGGGCAGGGACCCATACGAGTTCAACAGTGTTTTCATTATTAAAGTCCCATAGGACTCGCGCTGCACAGACGCCTATGCTGCCTCTCGAAAAGTTGACTATTGCTCTTTTGGAGTCGCTTATGATAGTTCGCACGGAGGGATTCATGATGGCCAAAGCAATGGCAGTCTCTTCCGCTTCCACGGCAGACCCTGTTTTTATGGTCGCGGCGTTGAGGATACTTCCCTCTCCGGTCACGACGCTCACTACGTAAGTTTGGTGATTTTGCTTTGCTGCATCGACATAAGCGGTGTGCTGGTTGCTTTGGTACCTTTCTTGAAGGGCCTTGGCTCTGGCAGACCGCCTCTTATCGTGTCTCCCAGAGAGCATGTTCTTAGGTAACGGTTTTATAACCAAACGGCGTTTGACCGCACCGAGTAATGTTGCTCTTCCTACTGAATTCATAACGGGATTCAGCCCGAGTTTGCTTAGAATAACCCTGCCAGTTGCGGTGCGGGAGAGTCGTTCACGTTGGGCTGTTTTATGGGCCTCCACGAGTTCGTCTAGGGTATTGTATATACCTAGCTCAAGTAATCGTTCAGTGTTCGCATACCTCGGGAGACCAAGGGCAGCTTTATGAGCTGTGCGAATGACGCTGTTAACCTTTTCTTTGTCAGAAAGGCGTAGGTGGTAGTAAGGGAAGGAATACACGACGCGACTGATCAGGAAAGCCTGCTCTACCGCGTTCTGATTTCCTACCAAGATATTTTTGACTTTAACGATCGTCCTTTGGCCCAAACTACAGCTGTTAAACATCGCATTAATACCGGCGATGCCCCTCCTATTAATCGCCGCCCGTATCGAGTATCACCGGCTGAGCGTCAAGTTATTCACACCGAAGTTCGCAAAATGCTTGCCAAGAACATTATTGAACCGTCATGTAGTCCATGGGCGTCACCTGTTGTGCTGGTAAAAAAGAAGGATGGCTCATGGCGCTATTGCGTGGATTATCGGCACCTTAACAGGGTTACCAACAAGGACGTGTATCCCCTACCTCGGATTGATGACGCCCTTGACTGCCTCCACGGTGCTCGCTATTTCTCCTCTATTGACCTTCGCTCCGGATATTGGCAGATTGCCGTGGACGATCTCGACCGCGAGAAGACTGCCTTTGTAACACCCGACGGTCTTTATCAATTCAAAGTGATGCCGTTCGGTCTATGTAACGCTCCTGCCACTTTTGAACGCATGATGGACTCCCTTCTTCACGGTTTCAAATGGTCCACGTGCCTGTGCTACTTGGACGACGTTATATTATTCTCCCCGACATTCGCTACGCACCTCGAGCGGCTCTCAGCAGTCCTGGACGCTGGACGTTTTTCGACGAGCCGGTCTGCAACTCAACGCATCGAAACGCATTATTAAAACGTAATTAGCGGCTTTCCTGCTCTTTTTCTATGATCTTAACGTAAAGCGTGAACGACAATGGAGATTGACGAAATTCTTGCTTAAGTCGTCGGTGAATTTCCACAACTTTTTTGCATTTTCGGCTTTCCCGTATGATTTGTACTCCGTTGTCTCTATAATTGTCCTTCAACAGTTCCACGTAATTGTCGTCTATTCCCTCGCGCTTGCATTGCAATTCCCTGTGTATGTTGTCGTAAGCTCACTTATGATCTAGAAAAAGTGTATTCTGAGCTATCTATGTCGCTGTAGAACTGCTTTAGTACAAATAAATATATTATCCTCTAAGCGGCTACCTGGCCTGAGCCCGTTCTGTAGTTCCTCGAGTACATCGTTTATTGTCAACCCACTTCGACAGACAGCTTTAAGTTGATGGCTTGCATTGCCGTTATCTATATCCCCGACGTCACCGTAACTGGCCTGTGCGAGCTCGTCTTATCCTTATCACCTTTGCTTTTGTAGATGAGGTTAATTCTGCTTTCACGCCACACAATTAGGTTTTTTATTTGTTTTAACAACTTGCTCTATGGTACTAGCCATCTGTGCCTTTCTATTTGAATCCAGATGTCTGACTCGCTTGTATTGGGATTTTATCTGGTTTTGCTGCCGTGTTGTTAGCGACATTTTCTTCTGCTTTCTTCGTGTAAAACTGTTTCTAGGTTAAATTTTGAGCTCTCACGTTTCTTTGTTGCTGCTGGACCTGTTTGAGTCTGAACTACGCTTTCCTTCGTGCCGAAGTTATCCCTAATAACGTCTGTAATGCACCGCAGCGCGTCGTGTCCTTCGAAGATGTTACAGTCTTCATCCCTTATAAACGTTTGCAAATTGTTGGTTGCAGCTGCTAGTGCTCTTACATGATTCGAGAATCTTCTTGGTGCGCCTTTATCATTTTTGTGAATTTCATGCACCCGACGTTCACTTTCACTTCTACACTTAAAATTACTTGTTGCACTAGTTCGCTCGCCACCCTTCCTTTTCCCCGATACTTGTTCAATCTAAGCAGCACATCTTTGTGTAAGCTCCACTTTTTGCCTTCTCTATGAGCTCTAGACGCCTGCTTGCGCTGTTTTATAACTTGCTATACTTCCTTGTTCCACAAATGGAGCGGTTTTCTCTTTTCAGTTCAACAATTCCTTTAACTGCGTTTGTCTTATCTCTGCTGCCTTATGTCTACGAGTTCATTGTACTCGCAGGCTGCTGCAAGAAAGGCCCCCATTTTCGTCTCTACGGCTTTTGCTATTTCGGCTATTTGCTTTTAATTTAGTTTAAGGTATCCTGCGGTTATTAGTCCGTGTCTTGCTTTAGTATCGCTCCCAAATTTTAAGCTTCAATGTTTATGATCACCACGCGGGCTTTTTTTTGCCTGTTCATATATCGTAATTATTGGGTGTAGTTGTTTGTAGACCGCTTCTGAGACCAAGGCGTAGTCAATACATGACAACCTGTTTCCACATTGCCATGGTACCGGTCCATGACATTTATTCTCCTTGTTAACTACTATAAGGTTCTGTTTGTTGCATAGGTCCAGCACTATAAAGAACTATTATAATTAATATATCCGCTTAAGGGTAACATTTTGTGGTTTTACGTGCCAAAACCACTATACGATTACGGAGTACGCTGTAGTGGGGAACTCCGCATTAATTGTAACAACTTCAACTTATTTAACGGGCATCCAATGCACGGTACACGGGCGTACCGTGCGTTTCCATGTCCAGCCGTTTATCCTGCATGCTTGCGACCAGCCTGCATGTTTAGTAACAAATGTTACGATCTCTAAACCTATCCTTTTTGCGTATTATTGCAATTAGCATTTTTAGGGCACTTCACCTACTTTCCAGGGGCCATCCATCCATCCATCCATGCATCCGTCCGTCCGTCCGCTCTCTTACGCTGGCCCAGTGCCCCAAGTTGTCTACTAGCTTGGGAGACAAGATGTGCTCGTGGTTGTGATGCCGTCGCGGTCATTGCATCGTTGTCATCCCAGCTTTGTCATCCGACTCTCGTCATGCGTCGTCGTTGGCACACTTTCTACGCCGATCCATTGGCCCAAGTTGTCTCATAACTTGGGCCTATAGATATGTGGTCGTGATGCCATCGTGGTCATTACATAGTCGTCCTTCGAGCTTCATCCTCTGAGTCTCGTCATGCCATCGTCGTGACGCCTTCTACTCGGATACAGTAACCGAAGTTGTCTAATAGATTGAGACACTAGGTTTGTGCGCGTGGTCGAGATTCCATCGTGGTCACGGCATCATCGTCATTCCAGCTTTGTCATATGACTTCAGTCATACCGTCGTCGTCACGCCATCGTCGTCATCGTGTAATCATTGTCACACAGTCGTAGTGAGGGCGTCGTGGTCATTGCATCGTTGTCATCCCAGCTTTGTCATCCGACTCTCGTCATGCGTCGTCGTTGGCACACTTTCTACGCCGATCCATTGGCCCAAGTTGTCTCATAACTTGGGCCTATAGATATGTGGTCGTGGTGCCATCGTGGTCGTTACATAGTCGTCCTTCGAGCTTCATCCTTTGAGTCTCGTCATGCCATCGTCGTGACGCCTTCTACTCGGATACAGTAACCGAAGTTGTCTAATAGATTGAGACACTAGGTTTGTGCGCGTGGTCGAGATGCCATCGTGGTCACGGCATCATCGTCATTCCAGCTTTGTCATATGACTTCAGTCATACCGTCGTCGTCACGCCATCGTCGTCATCGTGTAATCATTGTCATACAGTCGTTGTGAGGGCGTCGTGGTCGTTGCATCGTTGTCATCCCAGCTTTGTCATCCGACTCTCGTCATGCGTCGTCGTTGGCACGCCATCTTCGTCATACAGTGTTCTTGGTGCAGTCATTGCCAGACCGTTGTCGTCAAACACTCCTCGTCACCGCTTGTTCTCATTCCGTGATCATTCCATCCTTACCGCTGCGTGGAACCCGCCGTGGAACCCGGCGTGCCGCATAATGAGATTGTAGTTTTGGCAGGTAAAACCCCATAATTTCATTTTTTCACTGCGTCGTCGTCACACAGTCGTCGTCAAGCATTCATTGTCGTACCGTCGTTGTCGTTCCATCGTCGTCATGCCGTAGTCATCACGCCGTTGTCGTCACAAAGTCGTCTTCATCCCGTTGCCGTCATTGTGATACCATTGCCATCGCTTCACAAGCGTCATCCCACTGCCATCATGCCATGATCGTCCTACTACTTTCGTCACGACATCGACGTAATTCTTTCTTTGCCATTCTACCGTAATTATGCTGTCGTTATTATGTCACTCTTGTCATAGTATCATCGGCATTGTGTCGTCATCAGAGAATCGCTGCCATGCATCCGTTGTCATGTTTGTCCTGATGCCGTCGTGGTCATGCCACCGGACATAGCTAGTACCGCATGTGTAATCAATAAATGGAAGAATAATAAGAATAGAGGATTTTAGAAGCAATATTGCATTTCTCTAGGACAAGAATTGTCGCAAGGGCGGACAAAACAGCGTTTCCTGTTCGGTCATTTCACAGCCCGATTAACTAAGGTTTGCTGATGAACTTTAAGGTCATCAACGTTAAGCTATCAATACCATTTGGGACTTTGTAGCTAATGGCAGGCTAATAACAAATTGGCTTTTAAAAAGAAATCAGACACCTTATTAAACGGAAGCTGACACAAAAAGTTTCGGCTCATCTTCAGCGCGAAATTGACACCAAGCGGGAAGTTTTCTTTCATCCACTCTTGTTTGCAATCTTCTAACTACTACTCTGTGTCGAATCCACTATGTTTATTAATTAGAGACAATGATCCTCAAAACACACTGTGGTTTCCGCATTTCTTGCGTATGTGTGATTCAGGACGACGAAGAGTTTCTTCGGCTCTGGCGGACGCACTTCGTTCTAAGAGGAACATCGCGTTTAATTTCACTTGCTGCGTTATTACATTAGAAAAGTGGCATATCGCGCGACCTATTTGTGTGCGACCACGCCCCTTTTCCTGTTAACGCCCCCTGATGTAGCTTGCGTTTGTGTGAAATAAGGACCTAACGTCGTATTTTTAAGTTTGTGCGTTTCAGTGCATTCGTTAGTATGCGATGTGCTTAAGAAAGTTACAGTAACTTAACCTTGTTCCAACAGCACTAATGATATCTCGCTTCGGGAAGGTCGTGCTTCAACTCGATATGAGGCTCAGAAAGCTGGAATGGAATTCTTATCAATCAAGGAACTAAATGCTCATCGGCAATGCGCGCACTCTGTGTGTGATACGTCTGTTGTGGTGTGCCTTCCTGTCCTTCCTATCCACATTTCATTCTCTCCATGAGGTGTTTTCACAGGTTCACAAGAAAGCAATACTACTACTACTACTACTACTACTACTACTACTACTACTACTACTACTACTACTACTACTACTACTACTACTACTGCTAGTACTACTACTACTACTACTACTACTACTACTACTACTACTACTACTACTAATAATAATAATAATAATAATAATAATAATAATGTGCTAAGGGAACCTCTTTCCTTTAGTTCATTTTGTTTGCAGTTTTAGGAGACTCTCAGTACTTAATTTTTTATTACCTAGTGTTTATGTATTCTGAGTATTTGCTCCTTCATTATAATGACCAGTTTATTATCTTTGCTATGCTCGTTAATTCTGTTAAATAGCCTAATACGGTACTCTTTATGATGTTCTAGCACTTTTGAGTTGCATTTCTTTTTGTTGTTTCGTTCACGTCGAGTGTAACCGTGAATGCAATCCATGCATCCTCCTTTCCCTCACATATTTGAACTTCTGTATATGTTATTTATGCTGCTTTTTGTGTACGCTGTGTATCAATTTTTGTGTATGCTGCCTTGTGCATGGGCCCCCAGGGACCCTCAGGCTGCATTTGGGGCCTTTTCGCCTGGGCTGTCCTTCAACTATCACGTTGGTAATAAAATTTTGTGGGGATTATTTTATTCATTATATCAGTCGTGTACGCACATGTGCATCTTACACAAATTGTACATGTGGCCTTAGATGAATAAATTGATCGTGATTATGATCGGTGACCATGAGATGGTTTTCGAGTGTCCATGGCGTACAGGGTGCACATGTGCTGTTTTAGGAATAAAGTTCAGTTATCAAAAACTGCGCTCGTCTTTGTGTCCTATTCTTGTCGTTGTTTAGTGTGCAAAAAAACTTTCCATAATGAAATCAATCCAACTAGCCTGCCTTTCAGTCTTGCAGAATTTTTTTTCTGTGAAGATTTCTTTCATGGTGTGATCGTGCAAGTATTATAGAGGATGCTTCAGCTAACTTGGACTAAGTAATACAAAAATTAACATACGAGCTACGCGTGTCGAATTGGCGCGTTATTATTCTGAGGCATATGGAGCACGTCCTATTATTTTTTCCGATCCGCCAAGAGAGAGAGAGAGAGAGAGAGAAACAGCTTTATTGAGCCGAGCTCGACATCTTCTTAGACGCCGTCGATGGAAGTGGTTCCCTCTTCATGGGACCAATATGCTTCCCTAGCTGCCTGGCCCCTGGAGATCAGGGCGAGCTTTTCTCCCAGGGCGGTGCTGGTTAGCAAGGTCTCCCATCGCTCGGTAAGGCTGGTTGAGGGATGGGGTAGGGTAGTGGGGCAGGTAAGAAGTGGGGGGATGGCCTTGATGAAATCGCATACTCCAATGACGTGTTGGAGCGTGCCTAACTGAGTTTTGCAGAAATTACAATCCTTCTCGGATCTTTCCGGGTACATCTTGTTTTGAAGGTAAGGGTGCGGGAAGGATCCTGCCTGTATCTGCCTGTAGAACGCTTGCCGTTCTCTGCTAAGCGATTTGTGAGGATCGGGGTAATGGCGCTTCTCGGTCTTATAATGGTTCGTAATGTCTGTATAACTAATTATGGACTGTGACTCACCTTCCTCTACCCGGTGTTCGATATCTCGGGCGAACTGGTGGGCAAGTTCGTTGCCCTCAAGCCCAGAGTGAGCCGGTGTCCATATCAACCCAACTTTCCTTTTAGGTACGTCGTGTTTACTCTTGAGAATATTTAGTGCCGCAAGAGACACCCTCCCCTTTCTGTAATTGTTATATGCCTTTTGCGAGTCCGTGACAATTCTTCCCACCTTGGGCTGCGCGAGTGCTAGCGCTATCGCGGCCTCTTCTGCCACCTCCGGAAAAGACGTCTTGATGGAGGCGCAGGTTACGAGCACATCCCGCGTCGTAACTGCCAGCTTGGCTTTCGATGAAAACTTGGGTAACGAAGCGTCTGTGAAGAGAGTGACCCCCTCTTCCTCTTCTACTATTTGACCCAAAGTCTCCGTCAAGGCCGCTATACGAGCCGCTCTGCGGCCGTCGTTACGACCCGGCCTCATGTTTCTAGGCAGTGGCTTACTGTGGATTTTATGCTCCCACAACCTGGGTAACGGCCCCGTTTCCTTCCGCTCTGCCTCTTGCCAGCCCAACTTGGCAAGAACGCGACGTCCCGCCGACGTTTGACTGAGTCGAACTCTTTGATTAGATAGATGAGCTTCAATTAACTCTTCGACGACGTTGTACTTGGCCATGCCGAGAAGCTTGTCGGTCGAAGAGTGCTTCGGAATGCCCAGCGCCATCTTGGTTGCCTTGCGTATAATGACGTTCAACTGGTCCCTGTCTTTCTTCAGTAACTTGAGGTACGGCGCCGCGTAAACGATGCGCGACGTCACGAAGGCCTGCACGAGCGTCAGTGCATCGTCCTCCTTCAATCTCCTTCGTCTGTTTGTGACTCTTCTGATCATGTTCGAAATTTGTTCCGTTGAAACCTTGATTTTGTCGATCGACGCCCCCGCCTTGCCATTGTTCTGGAAGATGACACCCAGGATATCTGCTTGCGTGGTTGGCGTTATGGTCATCCCGTCGATGGTGATGCGGACGTTCTCTTGGTCTTCTTTCTTTCTTCTCGGCTTGATGACGAGAAACTCTGACTTCTGTGGCGAGCAACTGACGCCGCACGATTTAGCGAACTTGTGCACGGTCTTTGCCACTCTCTGAAGGGTCTCCTCCATCCAACTCTCCGACCCTGCCCTCGACGTCCACACAGTGATATCGTCTGCATAAGAGCTGTGATCTTGTCTATGTCTCTATGTCTTGAAGCAAAGCCGGGAGAGGGAGGAGTGCCAGGTTGAAGAGAAGCGGCGAAAGAACCGATCCTTGTGGGGTGCCTCTGTCTCCCAGGGCTATCGGTTTCGACTTCTCCTCTCTAATTTTGATCGTTGCCGTTCTATTGCTTAAGAAATCCTGCACATATTTGAATGTTCGCTTTCCGCATCCCGTTTGGCGCAGGTTACGGAGAATACTTTCGTGCGTGACGTTATCGAAGGCCCCCCTGAGATTGAGCGCCAGGATAGCTCTTGGCGTAGGGGCCTTCGCTTGCTTGATAACCAGCTCGTGTAGTTGCACCAAGACGTGTTGCACGCTCAGGTGCCTCCGGAATCCGTACATGGTCGGTGGCATCTGATCAGTGACGTCCAAATGTCTCTGTAGTCTCTTGAACACCATACGCTCGACCACCTTCCCTACACACGATGTGAAGGAGATGGGGCGCAAATTGTCGACGTGGGGTGGTTTCTCCGGCTTGGGAATGAAACGCACCTCCGCTTCTTTCCATTATTTTGGCAACGAACCCTTCTCCCAGGACGCGTTGGCGAGGTTTAGCAGTTCAGCTCGGCTTTTGTCGCTCATATTTTTTAGCATCTTGTATGTAACGCCGTCAATTCCCGGTGCGCTGCCTTGATTACTTTCATCGATGGCCGTAACCAGCTCCAGTTCGGTGAAGGCTTCGTCCATCTCGACGTTGCTATCCCCTTCATACTCGTGAGTCGGGTTACCACTCTTCTCGATCTTGAGGTATTTACTTGTGACTTCACGAATGAGCTGCTCCCCGTCTCTGTCGTAACTGTTGATCGTTCTTGTGAGGCCTCGAGCGCATGCGCTCTTGCTTTTTAACGGATCTATGAGGTGCCGCAATAGCTTCCAAGTCTTCTTCGCAGACAGTGTGCCTTGCAGGTCGTCACACATCTTCATCCAGTTTTCCCTGCATAGTTGTTCCGCATACTCGGTCACTTGCTTCTTGAGCGCGTGTATACGTCTGCGAAGCTTCTTGTTATGTCTTTACCTCTTCCACCTTCAAGTAAGACCGTGCCTGGCCGCCCACATGTGACTAAGCCTGCAGTCTACGAAGGGAATTTGCGTGGTCGTAGTAATCTTCTGCGTAAATGTCTTTACAAATTCTCGTTGCTTTTGGGCCCACGCCTCATACGTCTTGGTGTCTTGGTCCTCGTCCTCGCCTTCACTGTCTGCGCTTCTACGTAGCCAGTGCCAGTCTGTAATGTTGGCTTGACCTAGTTTCGCCTTGATGTCGGTCCCCCCGAGGGTTAAATAAATTATATCGTGATCCGAGCCAAGATTTTCCTCCGTGTTACGCCAAGTTACGTCGAGGTTCCCCCGAACTAGCGTCAGGTCAGGAGTGGTGTCTCTGACCGTGCTACTGCCTGTTCTGGTCGGTACACCCGGTTCGTTAACCTCCTCCATGTAGCGATCCTCTATAGCTTTAACCAATTGGTTTCCTCGTTTGGACGAATATTTGTAACCCCACATCGTGTGGACGGCGTTGAAATCTACTAGCACTAAAATCGGTCTTGTTCTTGCTGCTTTAATGTAGTCCAATATGGTGCCTTCAAAGTCAATGATCCTGCTGGACGGCTGGCAATAAGCATTCAGAAGGAAAATGTTCTTGTCCCCCCGTCCCCCCCCCCCCCCCACTCTTCTGCTGTGAATTCCGATGAGCGTATGTTCGCAACCTCGCTGAGCGGTCCCGTGCTGTGTGGCAGCCACGGCAGCCACGTTGCTGCGGACCAAGATCGCAGTACCCTTTCCGCTAGGGTCCGTACACGTAATGTATCCCGCGAGCTTGGCCCGGCCATCGGTCTCTTGTAACGCTATGATATCCGGTTTCTGGTCAATTTATCAACGTATAGTTGTAACTCCCCTGTCTTGTTTCTAATGCTCCTACAGTTCCATTGAAATAACGTCGCAGTCTCTTTCTGCTTTCCTTTAGTCTTCGTCATTTACTGCTTTTTGAGCGGTAGATTTGCGCGCGGAACCAACTTCTCGCGGTCTGACCCGTAGATTAAGTCGTGATGACTTCATCTTGGCAACGGTGAGATGCTTAATTTTCGCATCCAACGTCATGACTCTAACGCAGAGTTGGATGCATTTGGCCTCCACATTATCCATTCTTACTGTTAGACTGCTCACTTGCGCAGACATTTGAGAAACTTGGCTGGAGATTTGCGTAAGCATGCTCATGACCAACTCCATTGTCGGGGGAACGGCGGCCTCGGCCTTCTCTTCCTCCATGGCAAAAACTGCCGTTTCTGTCTGTGGAGTTTGCGTCACTGACTACGTCAACTACGTCAACGCCGGTTACGTGATCAGCGCCGGTCGCGTGATCAGCTTCGTCGCCACTGGAGCAGCGCTGGTGGTGTCTCTCTTGGGTACTTTCCTTTTAACTGCAGTGACGTCATTATCACTGTTCTTTGTTCTACGTAGCGTCTCGATACGCTCCATCATTGCTTTTATCTGATTGTTCTGGCTCTTGATTTGATTGTTCTGCCTCTCTATCATCTCCTTGAGTTCCAAACAGTGTCTACACTCATTGTCTTTGGAAGGGCGAGAGAAGGGGAGGGGAGGGAATTCGCTATTGTCAAGAGCGATGGGAGACTCCGCTGCCCAGCCCCCCTGTTTCTCGGCGCCGTTGCTGCGCCGGGTCCTCGACTTGGACCTGGAACGAGATTCTCGCCTGCGAGCCCCAGCTGCCGATGGTGACCTGGTATCGCTCGTGCTTCTCCCTCGCCTTGTCTGGGAGTGGCTGCGACGCCACTCCCGGCAGCTGCCACGCTGGCCCCCTCGGCTGCTGCCGCTGCTGCTGCACCTGTTTTCGTTGCTGACGTTCCCAACGCCGTTTACAAACGACGTATGGCGTCTTGAATCTCGCTGTACACTCCTTGTCCGCGGTGAGGTGGTTGCCCCCGCAGAGGCTGCACTTGGGGTTACTGCAAACGTGGCTTTCTTCGGGATTCTTCATGCCGCAACCACGGCATATCTTGTCTTCGGGGTTAGGACAAACGTCCATCCGGTGACCGAGGCGACCACACCGGTAGCATATATCGATCTGTTTGCGATACAGCGAACACTCGACCAGCAGGTTGCCGTATCTGATGTGGTTTGGGACCTTGTCGCCGTCGAATGCGATGACCACCGCCGTCGTCTTGCCGATGCGGTTGGCTTGCATAGCAGTGGGATTATGCTCTTGAACGATGTAGTCGTTGATTTCTTGAATAGTGTCCGTCATCGGGACACCCCTGATGACGCCCTTAACGGTACCGTGGGGGCAGTCTCGTAGGCGCTGACTTCGTGTGCCGTGCCGTTGATAGTGAGGCTTCTGACTGCCGAGTAGCGGTCTGCGTTCTCTCGTTTAGGCGTACTGATAACGACTATGTTTTGCTGTTTGTTCGGGCAGACAACATTTTGAGTCACCTCCTCGCCACTCACGTTCGCAGCTGCGACGATGGCTCGGCTGATCTCGAATCGAGATACTTCCCCAAGGTTCAGACCTCCCCTGGGACGCATGACGATCTTGATATGTTGCCTCGACAACACAGGCATACTCGCTGCTTTGAGTAGCTTGCTCTCGAAATTTTTTCGCTGTGGCCGACGATGCCCGGAGGCCGCCGGCCCCCCGTTGACCAGCGTTAGACTTAGCTTGCTCTCTTGCTCCTGGGTCTTCTTCTCCCCGGCGACGCGCCAGCCAAACTTCTCGGAAACTTCCTCCGGCATTATTTCTTCACCCTCCACTTCTACACGCATAGCGGACGCCATTTTCTTGAAGCACTTCGCTTCTAGGTCGCCGGCAAGGTCGATGGCTCCGCCGGAGCGCGCCTAAGCACGGCCGCTAGGCCCTGCTTTCTTCAGGCTTTGCTCGCAGCGACACTGTGCTCGTAGAAAAAATCCTCCTAAATCGGAGAAACATGGTTTCCCACCTCAAATTTTGTTATCCACACGGTCCTTGTAACTTCACGGATGCCGTTGTGTGAGAACTTGCACGAGCGGGGGTGAATTACCGGGACTTTTGCCGAAAAATCGAGGAGCACATGTGAGACATGTCAGCACATACCATGGCTCATACCCGCCTCTCGATTCCGATCCGCCAAGCTGGGTAAATAACAAAGTTGCTCAAAAAATTATTTAAGTAGTAACTCTAGCGAAAAACCTACAATACAAGAGTTGTAGTGCCTGTTCAGAAACATCGGATTATTTCATCTATGCTAAGATAACTGCTCTGTTTAATTTTTTCCCAGCCTTTCTTTAAAGTGTGCGAAATTAAAAAAAAAAAATACCACGTTACAGCCGGCTAACGCGCCGCGCTGTTAGTGCCCTCAAGTTGAACGAATTAGCAAAATCTGCTCCGTGCACAGTGATCGATTGAACAGACTGTCCGTGACTGCGATGGACGTTAAGTGACAAAAGGGGAATACCGGTTTAAGAAAAGAAATTCTTCAATGAAAAAGCGGCTGTCACGTGCGAATGCGATATAAGACTGGAAGTAGCATTTGACGCAGCGTAGGTTTTTTTTTTTTTCTTTTCGGGCCGATGAAGAAACGCGATGGAAAGGCCGACGCTGATACTGTGGTGAAGGACGGAGGTAAAAACCATGCTGCCACGAAGTATTGCAACAAGCCACTTAAGGCATTCGCCTTAAAAATGCAGTATTGTAAGCGTAGAGGCACAGTGAAAAATCCTTACAAAGTGGAATAGGAGATAATGATATGCTAAATTTGGGTCGAGAGATAACTGACACCCGTGAAACGCTTACAGTTTGTCTATGCATACAAGAGACAAGTGCATCATGGAAGCACCTGCATATTAAAAGCAAAGCTTTTTTTTGCGAATCTCGCCGGGTTTTGTGATGGTGGCTGCGATACGGGAGCGTGGGGGGTCGCCGAATAGGGCAACCAATCACAGCTGAGCGCGCGCGCCGCACGCGCCTCTGGGCTTCTTGCGCAACCACCAGACGGCGCTCACCCGCGCGCATGCGCGGCAGTGGCAGTTGCCGGCCGTGTGGCGCAAAGAAAAAAAAGAACCAGAAAGCTCGCCTTCGCGTATCCGCGGCTGAACGGTAATGAGGAAGCAAACGCTTCTTGCGGATATAACTGATTCAAATTACGCTATGTACCTATGAGCATGCTGCCTCTGAAACCATGGTGCCTTCAAGGCGTCCGTCGTACTCGCTAGTAGTAACTGCACTTAACAAAAGGCGATCGGTATAATTAGTGCGTGCCCGCGCTTGTGTGCTTGCGTGTGCGTGCGTGCGTGCGTCGGTGCGGGCTTGCGTGTACTCGTCTTTCGACTCTTTATGCAGTAACATAAACTTCGCTGTATATACATACCAAATAGTTAGATCTCCTGCATGTATTTTTTCCTGGTTGCTGAAACAAAGCTTCTGACTTCAAAACAATTTATCTTATAAAAAATTATTGCACCTGCAACATTGTCAAGGCTTCCTATCAGATAGGAAAGCAGTCATCTCCGTCGGAGGGCTCAAGTCGCCCGAGATCGACATAGGGGGGGGGGGGGGGGGCACTCCGCAAGGCGCTGTCATCTCGCCGATGCTGTTTAATCTCGTCTTGATGGGACTCCCCGAAAAATTAAATGACATAGATTCCCTGAATCACACAATCTACGCAGACGATATTACTATCTGGACATGTGATGGCAGCGACGGATCAATAGAACAACGACTCCAGACTGCAATTAACACAGTAGAGGAACACCTCATGGGAACAGGCCTCACATGCTCTGCAGAGAAATCTGAACTTCTATTGTACCGCCCCACACTTAGAGGCCGTCCTCCCAAAGGATACGACAGAAACAAGGCTCATGAGGAAATCAAGCTACACACCAAGAACGGGCGGAATATCCCAATAGTCAACCAGCTCAAGGTGCTAAGTCTGGTAATCGAGAACAAAGGCACAAATAGGGAAACCATAAAGAAGTTAGACACAAAGGTAACAAATACCATGAGATTAATCAAACGAATTACTAACAAGCACCAAGGTATGAAGGAAGAAAGTATCATACGGCTGATACAATCATTCGTAATCAGTCAGATCACATACATAGCAGCCTCCCACAATTGGTTTGCAGCTGAAAAGCGTAAAATTACATACAAGCTAGCACTAGGGATTCCCCTCAGTACGAGCACGGATCTCTTGCAAAAGTTAAGACTCCACAACACACTGGACGAACTCATAGAAACACAACAAACACCTCAAGCAGAGCGACTAACCAAAACCAAAACGGGACGGCATATACTAAGCAAACTAGGAATGAATTACCACAATCTATACGAGGAAAGGAGGACGATAACGAGAGAAATTCGTGACAAACTCCTAGTACCAAATATACCCAAGAACATGCATCCAGGTTACAACGACGGCAGACGCAAGAGTAGAGCAGAGAAAATTATCCGAAGCTTTGGGTCAGAGGACAGAGCAACCTTCGTAGACGAGGCTGAATACCCAGACAGAAATAGCTATGTAGCAGTAATCGTAGATTACACCCAAAAACCCCTTACAAGCGTATCAGTTCATACCAAACATTCCGAGACAGCGGAGGAGGTAGCCATTGCACTAGCATTGGTCACCACGAATGCTCAGTACATCATTAGCGATTCTCAAGCGGCCATTAGAAATTATGCAAAAGGTAGGATCTCTCCTGAGGCATGGCACATCATCAGAGTCAATGAAGCTAAATTCTCGAATGCAGAGAAGAACGGCAGGCAATTGCTCTGGTTCCCAGCGCATACGATTCCAGACATTCCCGCAGTCAACCTCAACGAGGTAGCACACCGCGAAGCTCGAGGTCTTACTCGGCGATTTGAACAAAGAGTGACTTCCATCGGTCAGGAGAACGCGGAGCAGGAAATTTGGAGAGAAAAATATATATTAACAAGATTTAGCCATATTACCAAATCCTATCAAAATTGGAGGCGAGTATTAACACCACTTCACACTAAACTGAACAGAGCTGAGTCCGTTACTTGGAGCCGACTACAAACAGAAACTTATACGAGTCCCGTGCAACTAAAAGCTTTCTACTCCGATATATACGAGAGCCATATGTGTAAGATATGCAAGTCTGTTAGAGCCACCCTTTAACACATGTTGTGGGGATGTGAAATGTACCAAAATAAAATGGCAGTCTCCCCAGAAAATCTACGGGCGTGTTGGTTGGCCATGCTGCTCAGCTCAGAACTCCAAGACCAACTTTGGGCCGTCCAGCGAGCCAAGGAAGCCGCACGGGAGCAGCAGCTCCCAGCGGCTTTCTAGGCGGCCCCAGGCCCGGGCCTCCCAATCGCCGGACTCCAAATAAAGTTATCACACACACACAGACGACATTGTAATACATTCCGGAACCATACAGCTTATTAAGTTACGAGATCAAACGACCTTATTCAGTAGTGATACGTTTTTGAAATCCCTAAAGTTCACCACCACCATCATCATCATATTCATCAGCCTGTTTGGTGTCCACTGCAGGACGAAGGCCTCTCCCTGCGATCTCCAATTGCCCCTGTCTTGCGCTGGCTGATTCTAACT